>NC_091743.1:51109527-51317027 GCF_043380555.1 Nothobranchius furzeri | reverse complement strand
AATAGTGCTGTTCTCAGCTGTAAAAGTAAAGCTGCTTGACTTTTTCTAACAGATGTTCTTTAAAGCAGATTTCCTTGGTGGTGGCTCTGTCATTTCCTCACACTTTGCTTGGTTTCCAAAACGATGTCTCTGTAATGATGAGAGGCAGATGTTTCCCAATGAAAAATCTCTCTCTCTCTCTCTCTCTCTCTCTCTCTCTCTCTCTCTCTCTCTCTCTCTCTCTCTCTCTCTCTCTCTCTCTCTCTCTCTCAGCATACTCTTTCATTTGTACCATTTTGCATTAAAACTAAATGAAAAAATAGTAGTGATTCAGTTATGAATTAGGCTGTAAGTATTTAATAATTTAATCATTAATACAGTTATATGTCATATAATAAAAAGGATAATGGTGACAAGCTAAGATGTAACTTCTTGTAAGCACTGCTTCATATAAGTCATGGGTGAGTGATTGTTCATATTTTCTGATATTTTCCAGGATGTGTTCCTTAGTCTGTTCTGTGTCTGCTGCTAAATAACTTTTTACTTTTTGACGGGGCAATGGCGGTGCTGTTGACGAATTGAAAGGAAGTGCGTCCTGACCAATCACAAGCTTGTGGTCTCCATCACTTTCAACAGATGTTTTAAAAATTGGTCGTGTCTCCGTCACCCTCCGTGGTCCTGCCGGAGTGCCCTTGCACCAACGCATAATGACATTGCGTGTCTCAGCACAGACGTATAAATCTGGCTTAAGGCTTTAAGGCAGTGGCATAGCCCAAAGAGGGGCTAGGGGGGCCATGACCCCACCGTCAGGGATGACCACCCCACCACCACCCTTAATAAATCACATTCATGTTCACACAAACTGTACATTCATCGTTTTTAATCAAGACATAAATGTTAAAGCCAGTAAGTAATTGTACAGCGGGGAAGATAAAAATGCCGATGTATCAAATACTTACCAGTAAGAGTATTTATAAGTAGGCTATTAATTTCTACCAGATGTTCCCATCAAGCCAAATATTCATACAAAGAAATCAGAAGATTTAAGAATATTAGTCGAGTCACAAAAAAGTGAAACGACACAGGGAATAAATATTGAACAGACTTTATTTAATCATTTGTAGAACAGGCTTTGTTGGTGATTACAACTTCTAGACGCTTCTTATATAAGCTGCTTTTACAGGACTGTGGCGTTTGCAAAACGATATTTGCCGCGGCTCCCTGGGGAGGATTTTGGCATTTATACTGTAGTAGCAAAGCTGATGCTAGAATAAACTGCCATCAGGCACCTCTCAAACCAAGACGGGATACAGGGAGGTCACTGGGCAGTCCCCCCGCAGGTGACGTACAGGGTCGCACATTCAACGTCAGACGGAAGACACGTCAGACTGATGAAATTTCATTTTCAGGACCTTTAGCTTTGATGTGACCTGCTTTTTGTCCCTCTTGACGCCCCGCTCAGCCAGTGTTTTCACCACTCTGTCGAACAGCTGGCTGTCTCTCACCGTCCCCATAAAAAGGCGACTAATCTGTTCGTCCGCTCGCACGGCCAAAAGCTCCATGGTCTCCGCGTCTGTCCAGTTTGCCATAGGTGGTTGACAGATACTAGTGAAAAGCCATGTTTATCTGTGTTTACATCCCTTCCGGCCGGCACTCGGCGCGCAGTATACGTGACTAACGCGACCACCCTCTTTTGCAGGGGATGGGGGGGCTTCCACAGTCGCTCCAAAGGGATTAGCTTAGCTGACACGCGTTTAGCCATCAGAGGCAAGGGACTCATGCGGCAATATTACTATGAGGCTAAGCGCATCAGAATCGAGTTTTATCACCTTTCCCCTTTGCTCCTTGCTGCATTTACGAGACCCACAAAGTCGGATTCATCACTCTGTAATGACGCGATGGTCTGTCTTGTAAAAGAGGCTATAGAGAGACCAATCACCTGCATTGCTCAGGAGTGATTCTAGCCCATTCTTTCACACAAACGCTCTTTCAAATCTTGAAGGTTCCTTGGGCTTCTTTTATGAACCTTGTTCTTCAGTTCTTTCCATAGATTTTCTATGGGATTTAGGTCAGGTGAATGACTGGGACATTGAAGCAGTTGGATTTTCGTTCTTTCAAACCAGATCATTGTTTCCTTGGCCTTGTGTTTGGGATCATTGTCTTGCTGAAATGTTCTTCCATTTTCAGCTTTCATGGAGATGGCAGCAGATTTTTACACATCCCCATTCATCCTGCCTTCAATAATAGAAAGACTGCCAGTACCCCTTGCTGAAAAGCAGCCCCATACCATGATGCGTCCATCCCCAAACTTAACTGTTGGTTTGGTGTTCTTAGGGTGGTGGGCAGTGTCATTTCTTCTCCAAACATGGTGTGTAGAATGACAAACAAGAAGTTAAATTTCTTCTCCAAAGGCTGTTTCACAAACTTTAACAGAGTCTCAATGTGCTTTTTGTACAGCACTTCCCTTTGCTGCGTGGATATCATTGTTTTATCTCCCACCACCTCATCTTCTCCAGCCTTCCGTTAACTCACAATTAAATATAAATAATTAACATCAGCTCTCCCTGATGACTCATTACAACCCTTCAGTCGGAGAGGAAATTAGACAAAAATGCGCAGAAGACCAGATTAGTGGCTTACACACAAACTAAAGATATCCTCCGAACCTGTATTTAAAGTTTTAGAAAGAAAAAACATAGAAACGGCGGAATTGAACCCTCTTCGGTTGGAGAGTTGGTGTGAGGGACACAGAGAGGAGAAATGGGAAACCGACCGGAGCAGAAAGCTGAACAAAAAGTCAAAAGCAAAACACAAAAATGTAAATTGTCTTTGTTGTGTGTGCAAATGTGCAGGCTGGTGTCATCTGTGAGTCAATCAGAATTAAAAGTACTTTCAAAATGTTAAAAGCAGCCAATCACTTTTCTTTTTTTCCTTTAAAAGTTGGCATCATTACTTTACCACATCAACTTCAACAAAAGAAAAGAAATCGTCACTTGGCCCACACACACACACACACACACACACTTTTTTTTTGTCCTATTACTGTGAATCAGACTCGAACACTTTGCAAACTGTGAGGTGTGTGTCGATCGATGGAGGTTAAACCCAGGGTTCAAATATAAACAGCTGGATAAGTCACAGTCAATACCTTCTGCCCCTTGGCAGCTGGTCAATACTCAAACGCCCCGACTGAGTCAAAGAAAACAGACAGAGACGCGGAGCAGGGTCGGGTTTCTATGTGGCTGGTCCTCGATAAGGATGTTAATGAATATATGTGTGTCCATAGTGAGACACACACCTGAAATCAGAACGTTGTTAGCAGAGCTGAGGTAACCTAACAAGCAGCTGCTCAAACAGCTTCTATCTAAAACCCTTTACTCCTACACACTTTGATAGACTTTAAATAAAAATGTGCTAAAGCACGACCCAGTGTGTGCAGGATTATTCATTTAACGCTGTTCCTGTTTATGACACAACGTCCCATAAGTTCCTCCACAGCCGTTTCTTCAACTTTTACTTTTTGGGTTTCATTTATTTTTTTATTTTTTGTCTGCTCCAAGCCAGAAACCAAACTGGCAGGTTCAAAGCACTGGGGGCAGAATATTATTCTTTGTGTGCATGTACACATGTTGGTGCGCTGTGTGTGTTCGTCTCACTGCTAAGCCATAGAGGAGATGGACTCCATATGCACGCTGTTTTCACAGCCCTGAAGGAAATCATGAGCATAGCAAGAAAACCCACCAGCTATTTCACTAAGGTCTCATTTGTCTGTGTGTGTGTGTGTGTGTGTGTGTGTGTGTGTGTGTGTGTGTGTGTGTGTGTGTGTGTGTGTGTGTGTGTGTGTGTGCGTGCATTATTTTTCTAAGCCTGTGTGTGTCCTCTGAGTGAGTTTTTTGCTTCCATGCTGGCATGCAAAAAGTCTCACACCCATTTTCCTGCAAACAGAACAAAATTAAGATATACCTTCCTGTTTGGGCGTGCCAAAGGTTTGGAGGAGAGTGGTCAAATTTTGGAGGGGAGATTTACTGTGTGTGTGTGTGTGTGTGTGTGTGTGTGTGTGTGTGTGTGTGTGTGTGTGTGTGTGTGTGTGTGTGTGTGTGTGTGTGTGTGTGTGTGTGTGTGTGTGTGTTTTGGTGAGGTAACTTTAAAATAATTACTTTCCATCCGAGTGAAAGGCCAGAGAGGAAGCTGTTGAGTACAAATGCGGCCACACAAATATTTTTGAAAGGTTATGGCTGAATTCTGTCTTCCTGGTGATGCAGCGGATCTGGGGCGGCACTTTAAAAGTTGGGTTGAAAGATCAGACAAAGGTAATAAATATTATGTGCAAAAGAATGATGTCTTTCTGTTGGCGTCTTCAAGCCGTGACCTCTGGTGTGCACTAGTGCTGCTCACGGCCCTGTATGAAGTCAGGAGAAGAATTATACCTCTACCACATCTGCCCGGTCCGGTTTGAGCAGGGTGGTATTTGTCCGGGTCCCGCACTGACAGGATTTGTTCACACACACTTCTGAGAAACCCGGAAATGTAAGAGCATGTGGGTGGGAAAAAAGAAACTTGGAAAAGACTATTGAGCCTCCTTTAAATTAAACAAAGGTGGTCGTGAGCAGTGGAGATGACTCTGATTTTGCATCTAGACCGCTGTGTCTGTCCTCATGTGGGGCAGCTCATGCCTCGGCAGTGCTGTGTGTGTGTGTGTGTGTGTGTGTGTGTGTGTGTGTGTGTGTGTGTGTGTGTGTGTGTGTGTGTGTGTGTGTGTTTGCGTTCTTCACAGCACGTCTCAGTGAGAGACACAGAGGAAAAGAGACAGAGACGACTTCACTCTGAGGCGTTGTTTCCTCCACAACATCCAGAATGATAATGAATCGTGCATGCGGCATGCCCGCTGGCTGATTCTACATACCAACTGGAGGCTCCCCCTAATGGTAAGCATGAACTTGAGACAGCCAATCAGTCTGCAGCGGGTGTGTTGGTCAGTTCAGCCTGAAACAGACCGTCTTGGGAAGAGGGCTGAAAAAAACCAGGCTACCCAGACGTGAACACTCATACCACCCACCGCCCGGGTGGAGTAGAGCCTGGCCTGATGTGATAGCACCAATAGTTCCTTCCAATGGAGTGAGTCTATGTCTTTAAGGATCTTGGTGTTGTGTTTGCGAGGGATGCTGAGATGGAGCTTCTTGATGTTTGTGCTGTGATTGTGATGATACAGAAGGAGCTGAGCAGAAAGGTCTGGATTATAGAGATCCCTTTACATTCCAGCCCTCATCTATGAGAAATTTGGATTTAAGAATCCAAAGAAAGAGATCCCAGATATAAGATGCTGAAATAGGCTAGGGCTAAACTTTAGAGTTAAAAGTTTAAAAGCTGAGATGTTTTGGTGGTCCAACAACCTTCTGGTGGTTTTATGGCCACTATTTCCTGGAAGAAGACCCTCAAGCAGACCCAGAACCTAATGAAGGGATTATATATCCTTACTGTCCAGGGAATATCTTGGAATATCTTAGGATTATCTGGAGAGTCACTAGAGGATGGGATCCCTCCTGTTACCTTTTGAGAGCTGACACTGGTTAAGTGGTGATGGATGGATGGATGGATGGATGGATGGATGGATGGATGGATGGATGGATGGATGGTTTGTCTCTCATCCTTACAGTCTTCATAAATCTTGTGGTGTTAATCAGAAGCAGGAATCGTGGGAGAGTGTCGCCTCTCAGTTCTCAGCATTCAGACACATCTACTAACATTTCCTTCTAGACACAAATCCAAAGAAAATTGGCTGATTTGTCTCAACGCAAGCTCTGGTGGAGCCTAATTGTTGTGATGAAGTTGGAATGAGAGCTATCCAGCAGCCTGAGCCTGGATGATCGTTTACAGCAGCGCTTAATGGAGAGCGCATTAATCCACTAGCTCCTTCATTCTGACCAGTGGTGGTTACTGATCAAACATTTAACGTGAGTAGATGAAGATCTGACATGACCTAAATAAGATTCAGTGTTGGGAAAAAAACAAAAACAAACTTAAACTAAGGCTACCCAATTTTACAATTTTACAAATGACTAATGAGGACAGAAATAAGATAGGAACTTGACAATGTGAAATAATAAAGGGGGCATTGGTGATCACCTAAAAAGCAGCAGACTCGGGAGACGACGGGTCTTTATGATAGAATCAATACCCATTCATGGTCGGCTGCTTTGGAAGCAGCAGTCTCTCGTCTGATGCACACGGATCGATCTGGGCGATTATCACAGGTAACCTCTCATTTTCTGACTGTGATCTTTAGACTGCAAAACATTCAGTTCGATATCCTTAGATAACCAGCAGAACAATAAAACACTCACAGCCGGGAGAAAAGATCAGCGATACAGCTGATGGGCTGCCGTTGTAAAACTTAGACAGAAGGAATGAAGTCATAAATACTTCAGTACTAACACCAAGTCTCATTATGAACTCCAACAAAACTGATTTCACTCAAATCTTTCTGCACTTTCACTTCATCACTTTATTTATGGATGAGTGTGTGTGTGTGTGGGGGGGGGGGGGGGGCATGCATTTGCATTTGTGAGCATGCATGTGTGCGTGTGTGTGTGTGAGTGTGTGAGAGAGAGAGCATGTGTGTGCGTGTCTCAGCTTACATTTGTGAGCATGCGCGCGCGCGTGTGTGAAAGTGTGTGTGTGTGTGTGTGTGTGTGTGTGTGTGTGTGTGTGTGTGTGTGTGTGTGTGTGTGTGTGTGTGTGTGTGTGTGTGTGTGTGTGTGTGTGTGTGTGAACATGCATGTGTGCATGCGTGTGTGTGTGTGTATGGTTTTTGTGTTTTATATGTAGATGCCCTCCTTGCCCCAGGTTGAGTGTATGTCTAAGGTCAATCTCTCCTTCTCATTAGTTTTGACCTTGGGCAACCTCCTCTCATCTACGGTGACACGTGGGTCAAACCAAACTCACTAATTACAGGAAATTGGAGGTGGAGAGTGTCTGTGTTTGTGGGTGAAAAAGAAGTAAACAATAATTTAAAAGAGGGTAAACAGTAACGGATGACACTGTGTCAAATTCAGCTTTTACTGCTTAAAGATTAACATAACTCACATTTTAATACATCTGCAGTGGAATGAACGCCTTGTAAGCCGTACTCGGGGGAGGGGCTGGGGGCTCCAATGCACCAGTTTCAGGAACTGGAAGTGACCACGTCAGAGTTGAGCATAACACAACATTTTTCCTGATATCTGGACGTCTCGCCTCTGATAGGCTAACAATAACATGACTCAACCACTGACTCCGTTTGTTTTGCAACGCTGATGTTTTATTTCAATTCAGCTCAGTGTATTTATATAACACCAAATTAAAAGAGTTGTCTCAAGGCACTTCACAGAGCAGACATTCCAAAGCAGCTCAATTCATTTTGCCAGTTAGTTAAAAGTTTCCTATTTCCAGCTGATTGTATCAAGTCACTGACTTGTTGTGTCAGAGACTTCACAGAAATTCCCATTCTAAGAAAGCATGTAGCGACCGTGGGGAGGAAAACTTCCCTTTAACAGGAAGAAACCTGCAACAGAACCTGGCTCCGTATAAGCAGCCATCTCTCTCTCTCTCTCTCTCTCTCTCTCTCTCTCTCTCTCTCTCTCTCTCTCTCTCTCTCTCTCTCTCTCTCTCTCTCTCTCTCTCTCTCTCTCTCTCTCTCTCTCTCTCTCTCTCTCTCTCTCTCTCTCTCTCTCTCTCTCTCTCTCTCTCTCTCTCTCTCTCTCTCTCTCTCTCTCTCTCTCTCTCTCTCTCTCTCTCTCTCTCTCTCTCTCTCTCTCTCTCTCTCTCTCTCTCTCTCTCTCTCTCTCTCTCTCTCTCTCTCTCTCTCTCTCTCTCTCTCTCTCTCTCTCTCCCATGACCGACTCAGGTTTGAGAAAATGTATCAAACAAACACAAGCCTGAAGGAGTTCTGCTGTGTGGTGGAGTTGCTTAAGCTAACGGTTAGATTCTACAAGCCGGGGCATTTTCTGCTGTCTCCTGGACACTAAAACAATAACAATCATTCTCGCCGTGAGCCAAGATGACAGTGTGAGGTAGATCTATCAGAATTTTCTAATCCTAGAGATTCACCTTCTATTTTCTATCAGAAGCTAATGTAGGAGGTAGATGTAGGAGACTATTTTCATGTTCAACCTGTATGAAAAACAGAGTGACCCATTAGAATCAGAAATAATAATTAAAAAAAATGTTTTTCAGTGGAGTTGATCTTTAATAGTTTCTCAAAAAGCTCCAGTTCTGCAGGTTTTAGATCAGGCGGTGGAAGTGAGCGATTTAACACACACAGCAGCAATGACTGCGTGCATGTTTGTTGCAGCATAACGACGCATCTGTCTTAGATTTCTGCACACCAGCTGTGATTCTGCCAAAAGTGTCATTTCCAAAGTAAACTACTTTCCCTCCGTCCACGTGTTTGCTCTGCCAGATAAACACACAAAGGCTAACATCGCAACACATCTGATTCTCTTCATCACTGCAGCATCTATTTCATAACGATCCAAGATACACACACACACACACACAACATGAACCTGATCCAAAAATACTTCTAAAACAAACAAAACAACAATTCCAGGCGTTTTTTTCCTCCTTCAGAAGATCAGATACTGTCCAGAATCCTCGGATAGTACCAGTATAACAGCTAAAATAATGGCCATATGCCTAGCATGTTGTTACAAACACATTGGGATACTTGTGCAGACACATTTAGACATTTGTGCTCATTCACTTTGTGTCCAAGCTCCATGTGACATCATGCAGAGGAGCAGAGATGTTAGGGGGAACTAATGAAGAATGGCATGAACTGTTTTCCTATTCAAAATCCACAAGCAACAATGTATATTCTCTAACAGTGTGATGCCACTAAACGAAAAACACGCAGTTGGAATCCAGAGGAGAAAACGAAGGTGAAGAGAAGGAAGACAGAGAGGAGCTAAGATAACGAACCATTAAACTTGGCTCTGCTGTCCAAAATCCAGAAGAGAGAGAGAGAGAGAGAGAGAGAGAGAGAGAGAGAGAGAGAGAGAGAGAGAGAGAGATGGAGCATCTTTAAACACTGTCATTTGACTTTGAACAAAGTGACTTTTGAAGTGAAAGAAGCCGTTTCCCCCCTTCCCTTTTTTCCCGTTCCTTTTTTCCCTTTCCCTCCACACTTTAATGCTCCCTGCTCTATCATGTAAATCCCCATTCAAATTAGTTGGGCATTAGAGCCCTCAGCAGTAATGTCAGAGAGACTGAATGAGATGGGGGACTTAAGCACCTAACGAACAATGAAATTCCCAAGCCTTGGGACAGGACAATTAAGAAGCAGGCTTAGCCAATGATGAAAATTTATTGCTATCTAATACATATTTCTATTTTCTGAACACTAACCAATTTGAATGTGATTAAGGGGGGTGGGGCGCTTCATTAAAGAGATGCCGGCTCTCAGAGGTCGCTGGGAGAAGAGCCTTTTGATGTTAAATTACAAATACGGAAGGGAATGGCGTCACCATTGTCTTTTTTGGGGGTCCGAGTATTGTTTTCCTTTGGTTCCTCCTTAAACGGGTTTGTTAACCCCTTGCTGTCCAGGAGTGAGGCTAATGTGAGGGGCCTGAGGGAGTGAAGGGAGCAGAGACAGGAATGGAGAGGGCTTTTAGTGGGATAATAGACAAAATAAATGCCTTAGCATTTATTCCTTTCATCAGAATAAAAGCAACCACTCATTCATTTCTTTCCAGCTTGTTTTTCTTGTATTGGTCTGTCGGCTGCACTCACAACGGGCATCTCTGCCTCTGTTTGAGGTAAATACACAAAAAAAAGAAAGAGAAGCACTGAAAGCTAACAAGCTCATTACACAGATTCAGGTGTTCAGTTGTCAATGAGTTAAAAAGATGTATTTTTCTTTAACCTCTATAAATTTACACACTTTGAGAACTTAACAGGACTCATCATCTGTCAGGTGGTCAACACAGGAAAGAAGGCAGACGCCTGAACACAGAAAAATCTCAGCATCAGCATCAAATCTGTTTTTCCTCACCCAGATGAAACTCCTGGAACGGTCTTGCAGACCTCTCAGAAGCACGTGAACAACGCTTCTCTTGTTATTTAACCATCCAGCTGAAAGAAAGGAACAATAATTTGGGTCACAGATGAGAGCAGCAAACTATGCATATATCTTATCCCCTGCAACACATACCAGGGCCAGATTAATTTGAGTTAATAGATGCATTCTCAGGCCCAGTTTGGAGGGGATAAAGGACATTTTCATTAACTTTCTTTATATTTAATGTTCAATTAGTTGCGGGTATAACCGGACCATAATCAGATGGAAATGTGGGCAGGAATTAATGCCTTGGCAGGAAAACGAAAGACCAAGGGATTGGTATGCAGCCGATGTGAGCTGGATGACTGTGTAAGACCATGGGTGTGTGAGAATGTAAACGCTGACGTGCAGTATTACAGCACAAAGGCATCAGGTCTCATAAATAAATTTCAGAGAGATTACTTGAAATATTTACATGAAAACACAAATATGTGTGTCAGTGTCAGGAGGGACGGCGGCGGGAAACAGAATGAAGGAGGTTTACGAGAGCATGAAGAGAAAATGAACGCCATGGCAAACGGGGAAATCAAACGCATTACTGTGTGGGTGAGGCATGCTTTTATCATTCTAATAGGCAGTGTTTTGTGTCAAGTGTGTGTGTGTGTGTGTGTGTGTGTGTGTGTGTGTGTGTGTGTGTGTGTGTGTGTGTGTGTCTGTGACTGATGCAGCGTGTTGTGTTGCATGTCACGCTGAGTGATAGGATTACTCATTTTCCCCTTAGCAGAACACAAATCACTCTTTTATCCGCCATCATTGAATCTTTCCAGGGTTAAGTGTTTACGTTCACAGCTTCTTACTGCGCTCTCCCTGAGCATTTGTCTCTTTTTTGCATATTTTGTTTGTGTGTTCAGCAGAATATTCCTTCAGCAGAAACGAAATGACAGCAAATAGTGACAACTTGTCTCACTTGTCTGGGGAACTGAGTGCATATCTCTATTACACACACACACACACACACACACACACACACACACACACACACACACACACACACACACACACACACACACACACACACAAACGTGCAAGCACACACACACACACAACACGCACCAAGTGGAAGTTTAAAATACCACAAAAAAAAAACAAAAAATAAAGCAAATTATTGTTTTTTAAAAGCAACATTGAAAGGAAATCATCTGCATATTTTTCTTTCAGGATGACTTGTTTGGGAGATCAAGAGCATGAACTTGGGGTGTTTTTGAAATGCAGGAAAAACAAAGCCTTTGAACTCAAACTGTTTTTGACATTGACCGAGGTATTCTGGAACTGTGATACAACTGGTTGTGTTGCTTAAAATGAGCTGATTTGGGGTTTAAAAACAGAAAGAAGTGTGGATCAAGGGCCAGAGAGAACAAATAACTTTAAAATGTGATCTTTTTCACCACCCCTCACATGGCACGATGTTGTTGTTGAAAGATATTTAAAACATGAGAGATCCCAACTGTGGAGTATGGACTATGCCAGCTTTGGTGTGTGTGGTGTTCAGTCATACAGCCAAAACTACACACTACGCACAAACTGATTTCACACACACATACATTCCCCGATCAGACGGGAAATCTTGCGGAATCAAACAGGATTTTGGAGTAAATAAACATGGAAGGGAAACATTAAAACATTATGTGTACCGGTCTGTCGTGGTGAAGAAAGAGCTGAGCTTGAAGGTGAAGCTGTCAATTTATCGGTCGTTCTACGTTCCAACCCTCATCTATGATCACGAGCTTTGGGTAGTCACCAAAAGAATGAGATCGCTGATACAAGCAGCTGAAATTAGTTTTCTCAGCAGGGTCTGGGCTCTCCCTGAAGCCCCCTTCAGACAGGCTATGAAAAACGGAAATGTTCGGGACTCTGTCCTTAAGACCTTTGTGTCTGAACACAAGCATCCGGATAACCTTTTCCGTAATTAAACCGAGCTTCACACCGCTTCCGTGATTCCTTTTAACCATTGAGCTTCATCATCCAGGTCTCTTGTGCGTCTTCGTGTGCTCAGAATTATGCTTGACATAAGTCCGATCAGTGAGAGGAATTCTATCTCTTCTGCCATGTTTGACTGATGGCTTTGTTTGGGTAAATGATGCATGTACACCCGCCGCACCATGTTTACGCAATATCCGGGTACAGCCTTCCCACCCCCTCCCCCTCAGACATCTGGAACTTTTCCCTGCTGTGTGAAGGCAGCCGAAAGGACAAGTTCCGGTACAAAAGTGTTGTGTCTGAAAACACAGTTCTGGTTAAAAACCGGACTGAATTGTCCACACATATTCCAGAATGCCAATCTGAAAAGGGCTTTAGAGATAAGGTGAGTAGCTCGGTCATCCGGGAGGGGCTCGGAGTAGATCTGCAGTAACCAATTGAGGTGGCTCGGGCATCTAGATAGGATGCCTCCTGGACGCATGCCTGGTGAGGTTTGTCGGACACGTCTAATCGGGAGGAGACCCAAAGGTAGACCCAGGACATGCTAAAGGGATTAATGGCATTTTGCATCTGAGTCGGCCCAGTCTGGTCGTGGTAGGGTCACTCCAGTCGTGCATGGCCAGGTTTTATTCACACAGCCTTCTTAGAAATGCATAAATCTCCAAGCACATGGGCGGAGCAAAATACGCACAGAAAATTCATGGTGTCATATTTAGTAAACAAAGTTGTGAGAAGCGTTGCTATTGGAGACTCTGATGTTGCTTTCTGCTCTCTCTCTCTCTCACTGAGACGCTGTGTGTGCTCTTCACAGCAGTCTGTCCTCGCGCTGCTGCAGCTGGAGAAGCAGCTCTGAGCTGCTGTCAGAGGCGATGTTTACTCCCCAGCATCCAGACTGATAATGAATCGTGCATGCAGGAAGCCCCTGTTGGCTGATTTTACCCGCCCATCGGAGGCGGCAGTGGTCAGTTCAGACTGAAAGCAGCCCACTGTGTGAGGAGGTCTGAAAAAATGGTCAGTTGAGCACAGAAAATGAATAATCTACTCAGATGACACAATATGCCTAACCAGGGCTGGTCTGTTGACCGAGATGTAAAAGCACCACGTGTTTATCGGCTGGCCAGGGAAGGCCTTGGGATTCCCCTGGAGGAGCTGGCCCGAGTGGCTGGGGAGAGGGAAGATTAGTGGGGGAAAATGGATGGATGAATGGATGGATGGGTAATGGTATTGCTTGTTTTTATCTTTTGTATTTGTCTTATTGTGTGAAGCATATTTGCTATAGGAATACATTTGACCTTGGCCTTGAGAATCTTCTAATTGGTGTATTTTTATGCCAATTTGGGAAATATCCTGGATGTGAGTGTCGCATTTCAGAGAGGCAAAATGTTTTGAAAGTGAATATAAAGCTCAAATAAAAACACGAGGGCAACTTCTTCATTTATCAAAAATAATTAAGAAAACATTTCAGATCTCTGTAAAGCTAACTGGTGGAAAAATGGCAAAAATCTTGATAAGCTGCTCTGTCTCATGTCTGGTTCAAATAGAGCTTTACCACATGGACATCAGTTTGTAATAACTCAATCTTTTATTTGTTTTCTGCTTTATTTTTTTCCTTCACATCATAAAAGAAAAATATTCCAAATTCTACGCAAGTTGTCTAAAAAAATGTCTTCAAGCTGCTGCAGCTCATTCAGTCCTCTTGCAAACCCAGAAACCTCCTGTGTGGATATTTGTGTGGAGAAAAATGAAAAAGTCAGAGAGGTGACGAGGAGAGCAAGGGATAATCTGTCAAGGTTACACATGACTCTTTTTTTATTCGACTGAGATGAATAAATGTTCATTCATTTGATGAATAACTGAAGCCAAGACGAGAATCATCTGAAGCTTTTGTCTGACATGTTCTCAGAATTTCACAATAAAAACGTAGACAGCTTTAAGACATTTACCTAATGCCAATAAATATTATTTTTGAAATTCACTGATTGGAATATCTTGTTCTTTGTAAAAGTTTGAAGGACATCTATGGGGTGATTTATAAGAGAACAGAAGCAGAGAGTGAAACAGTAAAATACGCTCCTCATAAAATGCTAACTGCTTGCATGCAGCCTGTTCCACTTCTGAATTAATTAAATCAAAATAGGAAAACATTTCTGATAACAGTATTTGTACTTCTTTCATCTCTGTGCCACAATAAACTAGTTATAGCTTTTATATAATCGTTCGCCACAGTCAATGACATTTCTAGTCGGAGTGAGCGACGCACAAATTTAGCGCCCTCTCTCTGGCGTGTTGGGTTGGGTGTTTGTGCGCTCCATCCAAGTGAAATCCTTCACTACTTTCAAACAATTTCATGCTCTAATTTCAAAGCCAGCTGCTTCAAAGATTACAGAGGAAAACTGAGAAAATTCTGATCGTTTGACTGAGATCCTCTCCGAGTTCATTAGCTGCTCACGTTAATTAAAAACAAACAGGATAAGTTGACCACAAATGGAATTTTGCGGATGAATCTCGTCAGCAATCCAATAATAGTTTTGAGGACGAATAAAAAAAAGTTGTTTTCAATTATAGTGTAAGCTGTCTAAAGCTGGAGTCAGATTTACACCTCTCCCGCTGAACTTCAGGGCTTCCACTGCTGTGTCTTGGTGAGACCACTGAGGGACTTGAACAGAGACGATTACTGAGGTAATTTGGCTGAAAGCCCACTTGAATTGGC
This sequence comes from Nothobranchius furzeri, assembly GCF_043380555.1. Lineage (NCBI taxonomy): Eukaryota > Metazoa > Chordata > Actinopteri > Cyprinodontiformes > Nothobranchiidae > Nothobranchius > Nothobranchius furzeri. The sequence goes on along the minus strand of NC_091743.1, from coordinate 51,302,325 downwards.
CCAGACCCTCGATAAGATCAGCTCCACAATTAACCAACAAAAACAGATAACCTCCACATCTCTGCAAGCCATAGCAGCTATAACACACACACACACACACACACACACACACACACACACACACACACACACACACACACACACACACACACACACACCACTGTGTCCAGCTATAGTACAGAACAACACACGCAGAAATGCTCAAACTACCCAAATACACTGCAGGGATTTCTGTCCAATTAACATGCATGCAAAGCAATTTAGAACCCAACAAGATGTTTTTGTCTGACTGCTCCAGGGTAATTTAGCACTTCTGTTTCCACACAAGTCTGCTGTGAAGGGAGGAGGAGGTGGGGAGGAGGAAGGGTTAGAAAAGTGGAATGGATTTCTTGATTAAAACTGGCCTTTCCCCCCCTCCCTCTGCGTTCAGAGGCGCAAGGCTGCGGCTAAGCACACGCAGCAAACATGCAGCGAATCCATATAACCTAATACAGAGACAGCATCATTGTTAATTTCCCTTTGTTAGCCGTCTGCTCTCCTGGCCGATTTAATTTGAGGTGGTGTTTTAGTGAGCGCTGGGTAGGAATTGAATTAACAGACATTTGTTGGGCCGTACATTCCTCTGTCTCCGTCCTGTTGTGTGTGTCCTTTCTACACACTGTTCAATAATTGGATGCATATTACTGTTGATGTGAATGCATGATCACACTGATGCCTCCCTGCTGCAGCAGCATGGAGATGGTTGGTGGACTCCCGTTGTACCTGTAGTACCCAGGTTAACTTTCATCCCCTTTGCGCTCGCTGTAATAATGTTGCTAAACACTACTTGTTGCAGAGTTGATCTTGCATTATCCACAACAAGATCATTGTTGATAGTAGATGAGAAGCACAGAAAGGAGGAAATGATGATTGTGATAATATTTAGGAAAGAAAACAAATAAAATTTCATTATTTGCACCTTCACAGCTTTCTTTCAGTCTCAGTCTTTCATAACGTAATTAAACCTATAGTCACTTTCAATTAGCCATCTCTCCCCGTGCCTGCTTTTATGCAAAAATTAATTAGTCAATTAGACAATTAACATGTGAGCAGGCCTTTGTGTTAACGAGGCTTTTACAAGCTGTGGCAACCCCGCAGTAATGGCAGACAGGAATAGATGCCATGGGACTGTTTAACACCACAAAGGCTCTTCAGAACCAGGAGCTGGCACATCGTGGAGCACATTCAAGCACAGCCACGCATATTTCAGAGGGATTCACATTCTGCATTACTGCTTCTTATCTACATGCACCTTACTTTTCAGAGGAACTTCTCGGGGCTATTCATAAGTGTCAGGACACACTCTTATGCTGCTGGAACTCTGAACATGGCCAAAAATTTGCAAGAATGTTTTTTCCTCACTCAAAATAGAGTGATGGCAGAAGTTGCATAATACTTGATTTTTTTTTTTTTTTTTTTTTTTTTTTTTTTTTTTTTTTTTTTTTTTGTTGTTGTTGTTGTTGTGCAGAACTAGATACCAGGATACAGAAATCCTGGTTTCCAGCATTAAATGTTTTTGGAGATAACCGAAGAAATAAACTTTATATATTATATTTTACTTTATACGTTATATCTTGTGAAACCATTGTTTCTGTTTACCAAATGTCTGCAGCTGCAATGTGATTTTAGCAACCCAGCCTCGATGGCCACCAATCTGGAGACAAAGTGATTTGCTCATTTGTACAGCTCACATTAAAAGGGAACTAAATGGTAAAGTGGCCTGTATTTGACAAAACACCTTCTAGAGTCCTCAAGGCGCTTTATAACACGATCAGTCATTCACTCATTCACACAAATTCATACGCTGATGGGGATGAGCCACAATGTGGCCACTGTTGCCCTGGCTGGCAGAAGCGAGGTTGCCGAGCACGGGCGCCGCCAGTCCTTCCGACCTCCACCAGCAGGCAAGAGGGGTTAAGTGTCTTGCCCAAGGACACAATAACTGCGACAAACTGAGCGAGGCTTGAACCCGCAACCTTCTGATTATGAGGCAAGCACTCAACTCCTGTGCCACCGTCAAAACTAGGCAGTTTTGGCTTGTTTATAGCACCCCCTATGTGTCCGTTTGTCAAACCTCATCATGCATTTGTCTTTTTAACGCCTTAATCTAACAGCTGAAATGTCTCCCCAGCCTTCATTAGTGTCTACAGGAGTCTTTTATCTCCAAATTAAACAAATTAGCTGTGTTCATGATCTAAAACATGCAGGAAACGTGCCGCAAGCAGACTGCAGCGCCAAGTATGTCAGCTAAATTATTTCTAAGTAAAACAGAGCAGTCCGCCAGGCTGAAGTTGCAAGTCTGGCTACAGGGGGTGGGGTAGTCATTACCTTGTAAAGGGTCATTTTAGCACAAACTGGCTCAAGAAAATGATTTAAAAATATAAAAAAGTTGCAAAGCATCCCTTTGATGCCGAGGCTTAACTTGTCACGAGCAGAACTCAGAAGACCCGTGAAGACGCCAAACACAGAGAAGTAGATAAAAACGTCTTTTATTTGGTGCAGAGTTACCAGGTGGATGAGGCTGGAGACAGAGTCGAAGAGGAGGCGAGGGTCAAAACCAGATCAGACAAGCAGGTACAGGGAACAGGCAGGAGACGAGGTGGAGGACAGGCGAGGGTCGTGATGGCAGGCAGAGTACAAGGCAGGGGTCAGGCGAAAAACAAGATCCGGAGGCAGGGTGGGTGGCTGGAAGATTTACTTGCAGGAAGCTTTCAATAATCTGGCAGGGAACTGGTGGCTGACTGGTGAATATATAGCAGGGGAAGCAGGTGTGAGTGATGAGCTGAGGAGTCAGGAGCAGGTGAAGTGGATGAAGCTGATTGTGATTGCTAGGGAAACAGGACTTGTCAGGAGCTTGGTGAAGGGACCAGGTGAGCTGAATGAAGGTTAAATGAGGAGGCAGAGGAGGATGAAGGATGGGAGTCATGACATAACTATTTAAATATAGTTTGTGTTTCTCAGTTTCAACTGAAAAAGTTCATTTAATTCCTTTAATTGAACCTACAGAACATTTAATTTTCTAACTGTTTTAATTTCTTTATTGAACCACCTCAGTTTAGAGAAATAAGACTAGATCTGACTAGAATGAAGAGCTACTCAATGTAGACAAGGGTTTTTATTATTTTAAATCAATGCTAAGCTGAAAAGAAAAGTTCATGCAAACACTGATTGATAAACTTTTACACCACTTTAATATTTTATAATAAACAGTTAATCTGGGGACAAAATTATGACATTCTGACCAGAAGTGATGCAATCAGCTTCCTCCTCCACGAACGTTCTCTGCTAATAATCACAGATTTTTATGTAAATAGCAGTGTAATGTAAATGTTACTGCATTGTAACGCTTTACCACTAAAAACTATTGTGGAAATAAAGTTAGGAATCAACGTTCCTACTCTATATCCTAACTGAGTGTAGTCTCCAGGAATGGTCAGTTTTCCACCTACAGTCTGACCTCTTCAGTATCTGGCCATTTGGAAACGTAAGTCTTAACTGGTGCTTTTAATCTGCAAAAAAGATACTGTTGCTTGGCCAAGGTCCCTCGCAAGCTCACTCTTATCTAAAACTGTCTTTTATTCACAGAACAAGATGGATGAACAATATGAGTAACTAATCATATAATGAAATGGACAATATGGTTAAATGAAATGTTTTGATTAATCTGCGCTTAAATTACTGAAGTTGAAATGAATGTTGTTGTTACATTGAAGGATTAATAAGGATGAAACAAAATATGTGACCCATATATTTAATCAGCGCACTGACTGGACAAGACACACTCACCATATCTCCATGACGCAAGTTAGAATTAAAGTCATTGCACATAGATATTTTCTTATCCACAAAATCAGCATCTTCATATCTGAGGGAGGTGTGTATCTGAGTTTGTTGGCAAAAGCCCTTTACAGGGCAAGTTCTGATTTATCAGTAAACCAAAATATGGCCATTATTTAAACAGCATCACTTCTTGAGGAATTCAGTTGAGCCTAACTCTGACTGGCCATCGGAGGAAAACTCTGCTCCCATCGCATCTTTTGACAAGCTGTCAAAACCTGTTGCACGCTACAGCTGATACCGCAAACGGTTCCTTCAGAATAAAGCTGAACTAGCTTCGACTCCTTAAGAGTCCTCCATAGATGCAAATAGCTACCTGTTGTGACCTGGAGACATCTCGAGACTGGTCTAGTGGCATTGCGGTTTCTTCTACGGACTTCGGTACCTTTGAGGTCCACGGACTACCTGACATTCCGGATCTACCACGGGGGTCTTCAAAGTGTACGTAGATTCGACAGATTGCGTCTGATGTGGTTTTATAAACCATCACTGTAGTTTATAGCAGATCAAATTCACTCCCACTCAGAACTCAGTTTCTTCAGATACGAGGGTTCTGATAACATCACATTCACACATCATCACACCTCACATTCCATCCACTTAGATTCACCATCACATCGTGTTTCCTAGTTGTCATGTTTTTAATTGTTTAGAAAATAAATTTCTTACTTTTTATAAACCTGACTGTCTGAATGGATACGAAATGTGTTACGATCTCTGAATAAACAAAGAATTCTAAATCTTCTGGTTAAACATTCAAAGATCAATCAGATTGGATTTCCATATTTATATAGAAAGTCATATCTTATTGGACAAATGTAATATATTGAGCTTTAAAAGCTCCCAAAATGCATACATATGCCATTCCTACAAGCATATGTTGTTCAAGCAACCTTCTGCAGTAACGGAGATTTTATCTGTCTGTTGCGCAAAGCCACTTTAAAAGATCCAAACACTTATTTTAACTTTACTCTAAACCAAAATGTACCCCAAAAGTCTTCCTCCTGAAGAATCCTGGAGAGGTTCCTTTGTGCCATGAGAGAGGCACACCCTGCTGCTGGATGTAAACACATGGCTTCTCTGGGCTTGACTAATACCTGGACCACACATACACACACTTTCATTAACTCTGCTGTAAACGCTGAACTCAAACTCTGCACAGATGGACATGCTTGCTTATTTTACTCCAGTTTGGTGATTAGATGTCTTTCACTGGGTGAATCAAGTGTGTTGGGACTGGCCTGGAGTCAAGCCAGAAGTCCCAGTAGACATCTTATGTTGCCTCTCAGAGGCCCGCTGCTGTACGCTGCAGCCGCTAAAAGCACCAGCCCATCCTCTATTAGACTCAGGCCACAAATCACAGCAGTTTATTTTTACTGTGCATTGTACACAGACACACATCGCCCCTCTGAGTCACATAATATGCGTGCCCTTTCTCTCTTGCTTTGACACACACACAAGTATGCACACACTGCAGCTGCACGGAGCTGTGTCTGTTCTGTGTCTGTGTATAAATATGGCTCAGAGACAGCGGTAATGGCTCCTGCTTCAAATAAACAGAGACCAGAGAAGCCTCCCATCTCTGCTTCTAGCTGACCTAAATCACAGCTGGACAGACACCCCACTTCCTCGCATTGGACGTTTTCAAGAAGGCCAGCACGCCGCCATTAGATCTGCGCGCATGAGAAGAAGTGCCAGCAGGTCGCAGAGACGAAGCGGCTCTTGATATGTTCCACATGTTGCTTGCTATCCAGACACAACAACTCCTTAACGTTTGGAGGCGTGTCATGAAGAGAAAAAAGAAGCAAGGAGACATTTCTGCTGGTGAGGAGTGAAGGTTATCGTGGTTATTTGACCTGGCGGGGGCAGGGGGAAAAGAACGCCTTTAGGAGACAAGGGTGCAAGAGGAAAAAGTATGAGCTGCTAAAAGTTTCCGTCTACTGGGGTGGAGGTTAGATTACGAAGGGGGTAGGGTGTAAAATGGAAAGTAAAGAAGAGGTCAGCAAGGGTTCATGTAAAAGAGCCATCTGATTACCCAAACAAAACCCCAGAAGAACCCGTCATTTTAGGCTCAACTCGTGCAAACCGACACACACAAGGATTTTGGAGCTACCAGCAGAGATCTCTCCATCAGAAAAAAATAAATAAAAATGGGAAAAAAAAATACCCAACTCCTTCAGAATGTTTATTTTCCTGTTTCGTCAATCTAAACAATCCCTTAAAAGGGTACACCGATGTTTATGAGCCTTCACAATACAAATGCTGCCTCTCTAACCTGCACACACACACACACACGCACACACACACACACACACACACACACACACACACACACACACACACACGCACACACACACACACACACACACACAATCAGTAGGAAGAAAAAAGAAGCAAGAGCTTGTGATCTGGACAGACGTGCAGCAGCGGAGGAAGAGACCGGAGTCAGCAGCAGCTGAAGCTTAACGCCACTGACATAGCAAACACTCATCTTGCTGCAGCATCCTGTTTGCGATGTGTAGTTTATTACAGCATACAAATATATAAACCAGACAGGTAAAGCTGTCAAACGACCCCAAGTCATCAGATGAATGAGGAAACACAGACAGGTCTTTACAGAGGAAACACAAGAGGAGCACAGGAAGGCTTTGTGTGTGTTTGGATGTTTTTAAAAGGCTTGTTAAAAGCTCGCCTGCTCTGCTCGGGCTCTAAAGCCTCTCAGACAAGCTGTGTTTTAGTGTAAACACACACAGTGGTTTTCCCCTTACATGGCCATGAGCTGCCAAACTGTGTTTGTGTGTATCTTTGTGCGCTGAAGATGGGTGATTATGGTCATTATTAACCTGTACAAGGTGTGTGTGTGTGTGTGTGTGTGTGTGTGTGTGTGTGTGTGTGTGTGTGTGTGTGTGTGTGTGTGTGTGTGTGTGTGTGTGTGTGTGTGTGTGTGTGTGTGTGTGTAACTGTCAGAACTCTGTGCTGTGTTTAGATTTAAAGCCAACAGCTAAGCCACATTATTGCTAGTTCTAGGCCTCTAGGTTTTTGTTTTCAAAAAAACCCACAAAAGTGATTTTGATCGACTTAGCAACTTATTTTTGTCACTAAGTAAACTATTTGTGTATGGGTAAGAAGTTCAATGCAGCCATGGATGTAGTTTTTTGAAAATCAATTTTTGTCCCCTGCACTTTTACCGTCCAAAAACAACAGTATGCTACATTCAATCGATGCTGGTTGAGTACTGGGACCGGGCAGAAAACAACCACTTGTGTTGAAGCCTGCTTCCCATTCGAACCCTCCATAAGCTCATCTACTGGCTCTGCTGTTACTTGCTAACATGTGATTGGCCGTTCCTGATGTCATTCCACCTTGTAGACAAGACGTGCTCACTTTTTTATCTAGTTTTCCAGCTGCCATGGTGGTATTTCAGAAAGAGAGAGTAGAACATTGGGGATCTCGTCATAAATCCCCGCTCCCCTCCTCTCCCGGTTTTGCCAGCTTCACGAACGATTCTTAGGTGGATTCAATCTTCTATTGGCAACAAGGGCGTAGGAACGAGTTTAATATTGGGGGGGACACATTTTTGAAATCTAACAAATCTGTTGTAGGTCAATATATAGGTCAACTTCACTGGAAAAAAATACATTTAATGATTATTTCTGATTCTAACGTGTCACTGAGTGTTTCATGCAGGCTGAACATGAACATAGTCTCCTACCGCTACCTCCTGCATTAGCTTCTGATAGAAAATCTGATAGACGGTGAAACTCTAGGATTAGAAAATTCTGACAGATGTGACTCTGGGCGTAAGGCAAAGCCCAGAAAGACAAGAAAATAACTTTTATAGCCCAGTTCACTAACATTCTGCTTTTTTTTTTTTTTTTGATCGGGGACCCTTGAGCCAGCCAGAAGGGGAGGAGACTTGGGCTCCCCATCAGCCAGATCCAGGTGATTACCGGCCATCGTGGATGTTTTAATTATAAAAAGCTGTTTATGTGTCAGTACTGTTTTATTTTTATTTAATAATATGAATGTAGGATATATTATCTTATACATATGGGTAGAGATGTGTAAACAGGTTTAATACAAGACTAAAGCTGTGAATATTCAGTCTGAATTGATCTGACTCTCATCAGAATATTTTAAACTACATCAGCCAACAATGCTGACCAACAATCAGAAAAATCTGTTTGCTTCTGACAGAATGAAAAAAAGAAATAATTCACTTACAACAACAGCTGGAACTATGTTAATTTTCAGACGGACTAAAGAGAAAAGCAGTGGACAAAATTGCAGTCTAAATGCACCAGAATGCAGAGTTTAACACTTATTTTTCTAATATTTCTAAGGAAGCGTGTACAGAATGTAATTTATTCTTAAACCGTACTGCCCAGCCCTACTTGTTATGGGATTACATATATTTAACTGCGTTCACTCATTATTACATTCAAATCTTCCTCTCATCAGCAACCTAAAACCATCTCATTCTTCACTGTAGCACCTACCTGCACCTCAGCAGGTCTGGCTCTCCCTGTCTCACCCTCAGCAGGTCTGGTGCTGCCTGTCTCACCCTCAGCAGGTCTGGCTCTCCCTGTCTCACCCTCAGCAGGTCTGGTGCTGCCTGTCTCACCCTCAGCAGGTCTGGCTCTCCCTGTCTCACCCTCAGCAGGTCTGGCTCTCCCTGCCTCACCCTGAGCAGGTTCCTGCTGAACTTCCTCTGATCTCTAATATAAAAACAGTGGACAGGAATAAGGAGTAAAAATACTGTTGGACGATTAGTGCAACATTAAAATCATGGTTGTTATAGTATTATTTAGTCGTGTTCACTTGTTATCATGCTCGGATCTTCCTCTCATCATCAACCATCTAAAATCTCACTCCACTGTAGCACCTACCTGCACCTCAGCAGGTCTGGTGCTCCCTGTCTCACCCTCAGCAGGTCTGGTGCTCCCTGTCTCACCCTCAGCAGGTCTGGTGCTCCCTGTCTCACCCTCAGCAGATCTGGTGCTCCCTGTCTCACCCTCAGCAGGTCTGGTGCTCCCTGTCTCACCTTCTTCATCATTTTCCTGCTGAACTTCCTCTGGTCTCTTATATGAAAAAAGTGACATGAATAAGGTTTAAAAATGAAATGTGATGAGAATGTCACAAACAAGCAACAATCACACTTACAATCTCCATTTTTATGTGGAGATTCAACTTTTTTATTTATTTTGTGTCAAATGGTTTTTGTCTGTTACTGTAAAATTCGCCATTTTTTGTTGACTAGTAGTGTTGTTTAATGTTTAATGCTAACTAGCAAGATGTTTACGCTAGTCAGCCATTTTAGCGTTTGACCAGAAATACAATTATACTCTTGTACTAAATTATTACCAACTCACATTTCCTTTCTTTCTTTTTTTGCCCATGAGAAGAACTCGCTGAGCTGCTGCCGTCTGTCTCTGACACCTGTGTCTGCCCCGGCTCTGACTCCTGCTTCACTCAGCCAGTCAGCCTAACTCCCTGAGGGGAGGGGCTGTGTCGGAGAGAAGTCCGAGGTGTCTTTCAAAATAAAAGCTCGCAAGTCAAATATTTCAAAATCAATCTTTTTCTTCTCCATGTTATTGGGGGGGACAAATGCGCGTTTGTCCAATATTGGAGGGGACACGTCCCACCCGTCCCCCCCGGTTCCTACGCCCTTGATTGGCAATCAAGGCTCACGCAGCCCCTGTTAATCGATGCTAGATAAATGATAACAGAAGTGAAGGACTTCAAGACTGTGACAGGAACTGGGCGGGCTTCGCTCAAGTGGGGCAGAGAAGTGCCACAAGCAAGGAAACAAAAGCGGGCATGAGTAGTGTTGCTTTTGGAGACTCTGAGATAGGGCTGGGCAATATGGCCTAAACTCAATATCAAGATTTATTGAGGATTTCACCTTGATAACGATAGACGGTATGCCCAGAAACAAAAGTTGTCCACTAGATGGGGCTGTCACATGTATTGCATTAAGTCACATTTTTACATGAATAAAGGTGGTACAGCTTATTAAAGTGACATAAATGTTGCCAACCTACACACATCTTTTCATTTTTTTATTATCAAATTTATTGACATGGGAAAAATGATCACAATGAGGGTCAGAAGTTTTGATAACAATACATTTTCGATTTATTGCCCAGCTCCACTCTGACATGAAGCACACAGTTTCCTACTCTTCTCACTGATCAGCGGTGCTGTCGAGGGATCCGCTCCCATCAAAAAACGCTCACAGCAGATGATTAGACCTCACGCTGCTGAGGCGTTACCCCCACCGCATCCAGAATGTCAGTGAATAGCGCATGTGAGAACCTGCCTCTGGCTGATTCTACTCACTTCAGTCAGAGGCTTCCACGAGTAGGCACTGACATGACAACATCCAGCCAATCAGTCCATAGTGAAGGGTATGTAGGGTTGGCTTAGCTCGAAAGAAACCACAAGGAGCAGGTGGTTGGCTCCGCGCCACCAACACCAAGGTAGATGTAATGACCCTACTAGGGCCAGACCAAGCTGACCTCTATGTAAATTTGCCATGACAAAACAAGCTGCAGCTGGTCACACCCACCCCCTACCCCGCTCAAGCTACTATTAGCTGAGAAGCTCTGATATTTCAGAGGTGCTCAGAGAAGAGCCACTGCTCCTCCAGCAGCAGCTCTCTCTTGCACATAACAGATTGTTCTACTCTGAAATTCATTCTATTCAAAAGTCTTTATTTATGATGTCACAAAAGGGGACTTTTCAAAAACGGCTTGTTTTGTGCACATAATCCCTAAGACCAAAGACTGACAGAAAACAGATGTGCGGCTTTTTTCATGTTTGGAGTGTTTAAAGAGGTAGTAGAGACCCACGTGGCAGCACAAAATAATGCATAACATGTCCCCTTTAAAATGTCTGCAGTAGTGTGGACAGGACCAGAAAGTACAACTTAAATGTCATTATTTTTGTCATTCCTTAGGACCTAGTGTCCCAAAACTATCCCAAATGTTCAAAGGACTTTGAAAACCTAAAGCAGGAACCACTGTGATTGCTCTGGCACTATCCTGTTGGTTCGTCAGCTCTATCTGTAACCGTATAAGGCAGACCGAATTGGGTATTTTTATAGCCTTAAGGTGGTTTGGTATCCTATCTGAGGATAACGCGTCTTTATGATAGGGATTGTTGTAACTTTGGGCAGTCAGGCATCAGGAGTGTAAGAGACTGAAGGAGTGTGTTGTGGGAATTTTTACAATAAAGCTCAGTTCATCTCCTCTTTAAACACACACACACACACACACACACACACACACTCAAATTAGCCAACTTTAAAAGCTCTGAACAGTTTGATTATGGCCGGCTGGCCATGAAAAATTAACAGGTTTATCTCTTCCCACTCTCTATCTCCTCATGTCCCTCCTCTGTGTTTTTCTGCCCTTCTTCTCTATGATAGTAACTCTTTGAAAGGGCCCCTTCCCCCTGTTCTGTCCGTCTCCATCCGTCCCCACCTTCATCCCGGCTGTACTTTTCCAATTTTCTCTCAGTGTCTCCCACTGAGCCCAGGGGAGGACTGAAGGAGAATGAAGCTGTGATTAAGTTGATACATTTGAGATAATAAAAGCAGAATGGCTATCAGTCTCTCTTGTACTCACGTCCTCCTCACACCCTCCAACACCACGCTTCACGCCCTTTTTCTCTTAGCTCTGGGCACTTTGGACACCGATAGGCGAACCATATGAAAGGACAATGGATGGGGAAATGGTGGAAGGAAGAGAGAGGATATTTGAGATATGTACAGAAAGTTTTCTTCTCTGTACTTCATATCGTGCATTACTTCAGCACAACCCTACAAAGCGGTGTCTACACATTTTAAAGGCTTGATATGATTGGGTCTTGTTCTGTTATCAGTGAAATAATGTACGTCTGCTTCCTTTACCCTTAGTGCATTTTTGATGTCCTACTTTCAGTTTGTCCACTCAGACCATTCAGTGTTTAAGGTTTTGCAGCAAATTAAGATTGACAGAAACCCCTCCCTGGGCTGCCACCTTACTGTGGTGGAGGGGTTTGAGTGTCCCGATGGTCATAGGAGAAATTGTCTGAGGCTTTATGCCTCTGGTGGGGTCAACCATGGCAAACATGTCCTAGGTGAGGGATCAGACAAAGAGCAGCCCAAAGACTCCTTATGAAGAATGGAAACAGTGTTCCCTTGCCTGGACACGAGTAGGCACTTGCTGTTTCCAATCCAGACACTGTGATAAGACAGGTAGAATAGAAAACCTCGGCGCGGCGCAGATTTCTTTCTTTTTTATTTTTTACTCAGCGCTTGTGCGCCCCTTTTGTGTCATGAAAAAATGCCGCCCCGGGCTACTGCCCTGTCTACCCGTGCCTAAAACCGCTACTGACCCTGGGCAACTCTAGGTCCCCTGTAGTTCTAGAGCTCCCAGTCCCCCGCGAGTACTTCTCTCAGCTCTCCAGTCGCTGATCAAGCACACCTGTTTGTCATTAACTCACCTGTCCCTGTTAAGTCATCACCCCTCTCAGTAGTACCCTGTTTTCATTCCCTTACATCAGACCCTCCTGTTATTTTAAGTTTCCTATTTGTAACGTGAGGAAATATGGGTTTTCTGTCACAAAGCTGGTGTTTGACCCGACTGGGTCGCTCAGAACTTTAACACACAGATTGGGACCTTTGCAGACATGAAGTCTGCGAGAGTCTGGAAGAAGCCATAACATCTGCCACCTGCAGTACAAGAAGAAGGAGTTCTCATGGACAAGTAGTCATAACAAGTCTTAAAACGTCCTTTCTTGATTTTAATGTTAAAGCATAACCATTATCATTTTGCTCATTATAAATGTGTTTAATCAAATGAATGGTTCTTATGCTTTGGGTAATTATAATGGATTAATGAATCCATACTTAATTAGATAATGTTTGAGGATGTTTGTTACTGACTTTCACACACACTGTCAAGCACACACACACTCAAACACACCCACACACAGATTCTCACAGTAAACTCCAAAACACATTTGCTGACGCACACGTTTGCTTTGAGAAGAGAAAGGCTTTTGGTAAGTTTCAGTCTTAGGATTTTCAGTTCGTGCTTGACAACGAAAGAGAGAGGACCTGAAGAAACCAAAGGGGGGAGCCGGTTTGCTCGTTTCTCCCCCCCCCCCCCACCACCCCCCACGCTGTTCCTGTCAGCCAGACAGGACAGCTGAATCGCAACTTCTAACGCAGACTCATACAGAGTCTTTGATTTCTGAGTGAATTAACTTAAGAAAGCGCATCGACAAAACGCTTTACCATCATCGTGTACCGAGGGCAACTCTGGACCGGTTCGCGGCGCATCTTTGTCTTCCTTGCCAGCCAAGGTGCCCTGGATGAAACATCATCCTAAGGTGACGTCCCGGGTCCAACAGGGGGTCCGATTTTCGGTGAGGCAGAACACGACAGATAGCGTTTTGATGCATCTTTTCCAACTAAACCTAAGTTTATTCAAACCATCACTTTTCACTCAGACACCTGTTTCTTCCTGAAGCAAAATCAGATACACACACGCATTCATCTCACCTCATGTTCATTTCTCACTACACTTTGCACACACGCATCCATATTCACATCATATCACTCTCAATCTTCATTCACCAACACAAGGTCTATTTGATCATATCAACTGTTAAAGATTGTCCCACAAGTTGCCAATGTTGATTGTTATTCCCATGTTTGTCAATTTCAAAATCATTAGTCTAGTTTGAAGAATTAAAACTTTTAATTTCCAAACTTGTTTGTTCATTGAACTGAAACACAGAAACACAGATATTATCGTCAGTTTATCGATGAAAACAACCTTTGAGTCTTCTTAACAATATAAAATTTGGTTATTGATTCATTAAAAATTAATATTCCGAATTAATACGTAGCATGGTTCCTCTTTCATAAAAGAGCCTAAAACCACAACGCTACAATATGGCGAGCGTATCCAGACTTCTATATCTGCGATATATCTGATTTCAAACATCTAAAAGCTAATTTTTCACAAATTACGCCTTTTCTCTGTGTTTCACTTTGATGTCTTATTTTGAAAAAAAAACGGAAATTATTCCGCTGAAGTCACTCTTCCGGGAGACGTCCTGGTGGAAACTTGACGGTGGAAGATCTCCGATCTCAAATTGTCCGCAAATTACAGACAGTACTTTGATTTATCCCATCTTCGCCTTCGGAGCGAACGTGTGAGTTGTGCTTTTGACTAAATTCTGCCCATTTTGACGCGACGCCGCGCCTCTAATCTCTTCAGGTCAGAAAGCTACATTTCCGCTCTGAAACTTGCTGGGTGAGCTACCGTGAGCAGCTTATCCTCAATCCTAAAATTAAGACTAAATTCTCCGAATTCTCGGACACCCTTCGTCTCAGTGTGTTGACACTGTGGGCGAACTATTGTGGAAGATATTTCCGTTACGTAGGCGACTGATCAACGTCGAATCTTTCCCGGACGACTTGTTAGCAAATACCGTTAGCTTCACTTGCTAGGTAACCGCTGTGATTCGGGTTATATATGCCGGGGGTGTTACTGCACCCACATTGCGTACGATTTGAAGTCCGTTTTAGCCGCGGAGCGAGATGCCTGCTTGGTTAATCGGGCAAATTTAAGTCTGGTCGCTACAGACGAAAAGCTAGACCTAGCCGGAGAGCTAAGCTAGCGAGCCACAGTTAGACAAAACGGGAACGCGTCCCATTAAATTGTCCAACCATTTCTGACACAGTCAGTCTGTGTCCTCCCGAAACCCGCATTGGCGGTGGTTCTTGTAAATCACTACGGTGTGTAGAATCGACATTTTGCTACGTGGCCTTCCGACGGAGTAAAACAGAAGTTTGTCCGTGGAATACCATCACGTCCGCGTAGGTTTTTTTTTTATTTTTCTTTTGGAGCCAGTGAACGGGTCGGCATTCACAGCCTCCGTTGCTCGGTTCCATGCCTTTTTCTTCCATCTTGTGAAGTTGTGTACATTCCTTTCTCTATCAACAGCTCCTTGTTTTACCCTGTGTCATAAAGTTAAGTTGTGCAACGGGCGGTCCTTGATTGTGAGATGAATTAAGGATCTGTACCGGGCTCATACGTCGACTCAGGAGGTAAAAACGCGAGTTGCTCTGTTTTAATGAGAGATGGACGAGACACGACATAATCTTTCTTGTACTGTTACACCTGGTGTACGGTTCTCTGACGTTCTGCTTCCAGAACATGCCAAGACGCAGGAGACTGTTTACCGGCCGGGCTGCGCTGGTCCCGCCGCCCGCCCGAACGGGCCCGCATTAGTCGGGTGCCGCCGGTCGGGCGCGGTGGGGACTAGTGGCAGCGGTTCGGTGCCGGCTGCTCTGGGTCGGAGGTGGTTCTGGTTTGCACTTCATGACGTGAATTCAAGCAACATGCTGTTTACAGTCATAATGCTTTTTCTTTACCTTTATTTCTTCCAGGGGGTCAAAAACCCACCATCGATGTCAAGGTTTGAAATAAACAACACTTTCTCTGCTACTTTTAATCTGAATAAATCTCTTGAGCCTATGGTTAACCTCTCTGACAAACAGGTTGAGCTTAACCCTTTGGTTTCTGATGCTTTTTCTCTGTCACCCATGTTAAAGGCTGACCATCTCTCCAGCATGGGTGTGAAATCTTCAGGCTGTGATCCACCGCTTCAGTCAGGGGTCTGCTTTACTCATCAGTCCGCCTCATGCACAAACCGGCTTGTTTATCGGGGCGTGATGGAAACGTCAGCCGCCGTGAAACACTTGTGGTCTCCGGACGGAGCCACCTTACCATTTGCAGGGTTTGTGCCCGGACATCTTGACCTTTATGTGAATGACCTTGTCACTTTTCAGTTTGTGACCTCTGCTAATACGGTGGCCAATTCTTTTCTCCTTTCACAAGGGTGTGACTCTGTCTCTGGCCTCTGTGTTCTATTTCCTGTGATTTCTCTTTCAGGTGACCACGACGGCGCAGGAAAACCTGCGGTTTCCAGTAGTCAAGTGGTCAGTGCCGATGTTGAGGAAGCCTCAGTGGTTGCTGCGCACACCTCTCTCACGGGCTCGGGAAGGCCACCCGGCCCGGGAGGTGTAGGTGGGTGCAGTGATGCCCGGCTCGGGGCCCTGCCTGACAAAGGGGGGGTGCCGAGTGGCTCTGAGTTTTCCGTTGCGGACTTCAGGCTGTTCGGGGGAAACCCTCCTCCGAGCGGGTGGGTCATTGCAGAATTCGACACTGACCTTCCATCGATTCAGCTGACAACTTTGACCTCCGACCCGGAGATAGGTGGTACACCTTCTAAGGGGCGGAATTCTAGTCAGTCTGGGAATACTCTGGTTAAACCGGGTTTTTCTGATTCTGTGTGGGAACCTCCATCATTCTTGGGAATAAAGTATTCTTGGCTTCAGTTTTCAGGGCAGAACATGTTCCTTTCGATAGTGTCATGTCTGTATCTGATTCTAAACATGGCTAGGTTTGCTTTGACACCCGTGACACAACCATCCTTGGATCACTCCTTTTCAGAACCTCCAAGTCCAACACCTCCAGGTCTTTGGACATCTGAACACCTACTCTTTCAGCACGATTCAGGTGACGCTGTGCATCTTTTTGGTAATAGGGCTTTTAAGAGCTTAAGAACTGTTCTTTGTTATGCTTCTCCTGTCTCACAGACACGGCATAAGTTTGAGAAACAAAAGGGGGGTGGAGAGCCTCCTCCTACTTTGCGAGCATCATTTTCGCATTTCCAGTTCACTACCATTTCTGATCACAACAAAGTCGCCTCCGTAAAGCTGCAACCCAACTTTGAGCAGGTAACATCAGGTTCTGATCTAACAGTTAAACCATCAGCTTCACTCGAGTTCCAAACGGGACCCTCAGGTAAATTCAAACAAGTTTCCCTGTGGGTTCGTAACACAAGATACAAACCGCTGGGTGACCAAATCGCTTATGAGATTGCTCCCACAGATAAATTCAAACTCGTTTCTCTGTGGGTTCGCAACACCAGATTCAAAACGCTTACTGAACGTATCGATTCTGACCGAATTCTTTTCCACTAAATGGTGGAACGTTACAAATTCAATCTTTGTGGGATGAATTTTTAACAAATGTGATATCCTTTGAGTTTTTTTTTTTTTCAGGTTACCTGCCTCCAGCCAGGGTCCTGTTACTAACTCACATTTTTAGGGATTACTAACCTGCTGATTTACATTTTAGAATTGATTGCTATCTCTATCTTTTTATTAGTGCTTTGTGTAGCATGATTATATTTGATAACAAATTTAATTTGATTTTGTTACTATTTCCCTTAAAGGGCAACAAGCCAATTTGCCCTTCATTTTCATGATTATTTCTTTTATATATATGCCTTTAATTAGTGCAGCCTGCTGAGTTTCACATATCAGTTAAGATTTACTTTCTTTTATTTGTGTTTTCTCTGCATCACGTTTTTACATGACATGTAGAACAGGGTGCAGAACATTTCTTCTTTAGATAATTCACAAAAGGCATCCACATTTTCCCAGAGGCACCCATAGATAGGTTTTGATTGATTTCTTTGATTTGCATCAAATGCTATCTATCGTGTGGGCTGTCTCACTTTGTCTCCTTCTCCGAGCTCGTATGGACTACATCCCATCAGAGGGGTCGTCTTCACCATCCTTCAACTGGTTTCCTGTCGCATGGGGCTTCGGTCGTGGTTCGAGATGGGTCGAGGTCTGCGCTGGACTTCACTTGGATTACGCCTGAGGAATACATCACCTGCCCAGCTCCGTGTGGCACACGAGCTGCTTATCCTTTGAATACCTTTGCATTATTGCTGATGAAATTAACTGCTATTGGCATAGCCCTGCTTTCAAGATTTCCTAAGTGGATTACTTTACAATGATTGCAACAGTTTTGGCCTTAATCGTCTGATCAGGATATACTCCCTTCTATACGAGACCTGTGGAGACGCTTCATCGTTCCTGCCTTCATCTGGGATGTCTACCTTCACGAGTACATCACGTTATTGAGGTTGTGACGTCAGGTGGCCTCTGCTTGACCACCATGTCGTCACAAAAGGGGGGAATGTAACGTGAGGAAATATGGGTTTTCTGTCACAAAGCTGGTGTTTGACCCAACTGGGTCGCTCAGAACTTTAACACACAGATTGGGACCTTTGCAGACATGAAGTCTGCGAGAGTCTGGAAGAAGCCATAACATCTGCCACCTGCAGTACAAGAAGAAGGAGTTCTCATGGACAAGTAGTCATAACAAGTCTTAAAACGTCCTTTCTTGATTTTAATGTTAAAGAATAACCATTATCATTTTGCTCATTATAAATGTGTTTAATCAAATGAATGGTTCTTATGCTTTGGGTAATTATAATGGATTAATGAATCCATACTTAATTAGATAATGTTTGAGGATGTTTGTTACTGACTTTCACACACACACTCAAGCACACACACTCAAACACACCCACACACAGATTCTCACAGTAAACTCCAAAACACATTTGCTGACGCACACGTTTGCTTTGAGAAGAGAAAGGCTTTTGGTAAGTTTCAGTCTTAGGATTTTCAGTTCGTGCTTGCCAACAGGGGGTCCGATTTTCGGTGAGGCAGAACACGACAGATAGTGTTTTGATGCATCTTTTCCAACTAAACCTAAGTTTATTCAAACCATCACTTTTCACTCAGACACCTGTTTCTTCCTGAAGCAAAATCAGATGCACACACGCATTCATCTCACCTCATGTTCAATTCTCACTACACTTTGCACACACACGCATCCATAATCACATTATATCACTCTCAATCTTCATTCACCAACACAAGGTCTATTTGATCATATCAACTGTTAAAGATTGTCCCACAAGTTGCCAATGTTGATTGTTATTCCCATGTTTGTCAATTTCAAAATCATTAGTCTAGTTTGAAGAATTAAAACTTTTAATTTCCAAACTTGTTTGTTCATTGAACTGAAACACAGAAACACAGATATTATCGTCAGTTTATCGATGAAAACAACCTATGAGTCTTCTTAACAATATAAAATTTGGTTATTGATTTATTAAAAATTAATATTCCGAAATAATACGTAGCATGGTTCCTCTTTCATAAAAGAGCCTAAAACCACAACGCTACATATAGTATGTTTAACTTTTCACGTTCAGTTGTAATAGCCGTGTTTTTGCCTGTGTCCACTAAGGATTTTCTTTATTACGTTTTATTAAATATCTTCAGTTTTACCTGGTTGACTCCTGGAGTTCCTACCTGCACATGGGTCCAACACCACTGGACTGCAACAGAGTAGGCTACACTTTGAGTGTATAAAATACACAAAATCTAATATCAGGCTATATTTAGAAACTGCTTTTTTTCCATTCCTAATATTTAATATAAACATATGTTCTTTAAAATGTCCTTCTGGAAATGGAAACAGCACACTGTAGAGGATTGCCTTGACTACATAAGAAACTGGAAGAATTATAAAAATGATTTATTTTAAATTAAAAACAAGAATGCTCTGAATGTTTATGGTGTTTGCAGCTTTGAGATAAAAAAGGGGGAAGAAACCAAACAAAGTTTGTGATTTGTCTCATTCAAAATAATAATAATAATAAATCTGGAATGTTGTACAATTTCCCACATTTTCCTCTGAAGCACCTGCAAAGCTACTCCATGTTTTTTACACAACTATCTGCCGTTATCTGATCAAACAGGTACACAGTGAGTTCAGTCACATCACAAATAAACCTATGCTGGTTTAGTTTTGTCCTCTGATGTTTATGATGTCTCCAGCCAGACTTCACGGTAAGATATTTTTAAATTTTCACTCGAGTCCAACTCATCTTACTTCACGTACAAGATCCTCGTACAGCTACTTGGACTTGAATGGTACAAGAGCTGGCCTTGACACTATCCCATACACACACACACACACACACACACACACACACACACACATACACACACACACACACACACACACTGAAGAGTCCAGTAAAAACAGTTCAGGGGGAAACGGACAGTCGAGTGCTCTTCTGCCAACAGAACACTTTGTTCCTCCTGAACGTAAACATGCTGATTTATCTCAACAGCTCTCTCTTCAAACATCGCCGCCTCTCTTCCTCCCCTTCTCTCCCGGTCTCCTCTTCAGCCTCTCTTTCTCTGCTGCTCAATGCCCCACTGCACCCCGCTGCCCTCTCCCACTAGGGGATTGTGATGTCTGTGTCAGCGCTTACAAACATCGGCGGCCCGGACCTCACCTTTTTATTCTCTCTCTCTGTCTACTGGTCTTGTGCAAATAAAAAAAAATGAAAGAAAAGCTCCCCTCTCTCTAACTAACCCACTGCTCCAGCCCCTGCAGAAGATGGAGAGATGCTGAGAGCGGCTTTGGAATAAAATGACAAATCAAATCCTCCAAACTCAGACTGGCCGTCCTCTTTACCAGGCAGACACTCGTGCTGCCCTTTTCTCCTCCCTCACATTCCCTTTCACAGATTGGTTCACGCCACCTTCTTGCTCACTTTCTCGTCCTCTGTCTCCCTTTTTCTAAAGGCAGAAGTTTGATGGCTGATGCTGATTTGAACAGAGCAGTCAGACTGACAGTTGACATTCTCTCTTTAAAAAAAGAACCCCGTCCTAGTTCTTTATTTTCATCGCTCTGCTCAGATTGTCAGACTATTGTCAGTGGTACAGTACAGAGGGGGGCTGGGAGGAAAGAAAAGGACAGATAGCAGCCTTATGTCTTCTTATTGTATTATTTTCAATAGACAGGGTGTGTGAACGTAAATTAAATGACCATACAGAATTGAATAAGCCACAATCAATAATAGAGTTGCTTTGTTTCATAGACATTAGTCAAATAACAGATTAGTGATAGGAAAAGTCCAGACTAAAGGATTAAAGGTGGGCCAGACCTCTAACTGTAAATATATGTTCACGTTGATCCGTCTCCCCCACCTGCTGTTAGCTCTGTGTACATTTTTACATTTTTACGTCTCTTACAATCATTTTTTGGTCCCGTACCTCTAAAAGGAAAATGATTTCCACAACAAATGATGCCATTATTGTAATTGAGTTTGTCCATGTGGAAAAACAATACGAGACAGGGAAAATGCCTAATGCCTGGTATTTTGTATACATGTCAGTTCGCATGATTGTAAGTTTAAATTGGGCTGGTCTGTGCATCGTGAGAGAAAAATGCAGTGGAGAAGCAGTGGTCCATGTGTGGACTGGGAAAGCTGCAGAAACGACTCTTACTGGGTGTAAATGTGTGCAGTGATGTTTGGTAATGATAAGTGAATGGTGGTACCTCCAGGAGTTTCTTGTAATTTTTTATCCACTTTTATATTTTATTTTTGTTGAATTCTCCAGATGTTGTATGGAGAATCTTGGTTTAAGTTAGGGTTTGTCATACTGAGGGTTGCTGGAAAGGTTTCTCACCCATGCTTTAGGAGAAAAATAAAACAGCTAAAAAGTTTGTTTTACTTTGGCTCATTTTATCTTTATTTCAGTTGTAAGGACTCAAAAAAAGAGCAACCTTTTCTCAGTGGAAGGTTGAGTTGGAGGTACAGTAGGAACATCAACAACAGGCCACAGGACAGACTACAAGGCTTTTTGATGTGACTGTGTTGGGAAAGAAATTATGTGAGGGCACATTAGGGCCATTTAGACTAGAAACAAAAAAGAAAGAGATAACAATAAAGCTCAAATGTTGAGGGAAAAAATATTTGGGGGGGGGGGGGGGGGGGATTAAACGAAACAAAAGGTTAAGATACAAAACAAAGATGTTTAGCCATCCCCTGTCCTTTCAGGGGACCCCTCCAGGACAAGGGATACATGAACAGGGTTAATGGTTTATCCCTTGGGGTCCACATGGCAGGGGTAAGGGGGCGCATTCACCTCACAAATAAAAATAAAATCAACCGGGGGTCCATTGGGCCCCATTAGGAATGCAGGTGAGTAAAAAAAAATAAAAGAAGAAGAAAGAAAATAAATAACAAACACTACATTTCAGCCTAAACTGAATGGAGGGCTTGCAGCAGCATGCAGGATTAGTTAAGAAACTGAGAGAAAGGCGAGCAAAACTCTAAAACAGTGGACCCCACAGGGACTGCAAAGGGCAAGATTTGGACCGAGACCCTTCAGATGTTTACAGGAGGACTCGCCACATCTAGATTAGTGAAGAAACTGGGAAAATGAAATGGAAAATGAATAAAAATCCACCTGGGGTCCATCTGACTTCATTAGGAATGTGGGAGGGTCCCATCTCAGGGACAAGAAACAGCCAATAATCCCAGTTTCCTATTGGAACTTTATTTTGGGTCATTTCGACAGACAGCATGCACGTGTCTCCATTTCACTGGACTGACCCAAAAGGACCATTTTTCAGGCCATTTCAGGGGCAAGTACCAGAACTAGAGTTTGACTCAGTAGAGCTGCTGGGCGGAACTTACAGTTAACTCATGCTGATTGTTGTAACTCAGCAGGAAACAATACTGAGAGATGTCATCAAACCACCAGTGTTGGTGAAATTGGAAGAGTTGCTGGTAAAACTAAACAGAAAGATGCTGCTTCAAAAATGCAGTTTCTAAACTCCCAATGTTGTAAATTTGGCGGCTTTGTCTACAGGGCACCGTAATAAATGTGCTTTTTCTGATTCTTAATGCCACTTTTTATGACTTGAATCTGCACAGAAGGGCCTTGGGTGTCTGTTAGTGCTTGTTTTTGTCTTCTTAAACGTTTGCTTTGCACTATCTTGCATTGGGAAAGAGAAGGAAACTCATCTGTGGGTAATCCTGTTGTCTAGTAGCTCCGGTTTGGGCCAACTGAAAACAATAAGTGCAATCAGGGGCAGTGAACGAGCTGTTTCTCCCCTCCCTGAAAACACTCATCAGGGGATCTAGGTCTCAAATACTTCTGGTGCATATGGCCGAGGTGGTGGAACGGGCATGTTAATTTCCAACAAATGGATATAGTCAGTTGCTACCCATCACTAAATACAACTCCTTTGAACACCATGCCATCCAGGTAACTGTACTGAAAAAAATATTTTTGGTTGTCATATATTGTCAACTTGTAGACTTTCTTGATGAACTCGACACCCTGCTCTCCTCCATTCCTGAGCACGACTGTCCCACAATGGTCCTTGGAGACATGAATATTCACCTGGACAATCCCAGCTCATCAGGCTTCCTGTCACTAATGTCGGCATTTGATCTAAAACTAGTACAAAACCCTCCAACTCACAAAGCTGGAAAAGCACTTGACTTCATTTTCACCAGAAACTGTGCCATAGACACAATCTCTGTCACACAGCTGCATCCTTCCGGTCATTACTTCATCCATTTCAGCACGTCTCTACAAGGGAGGTTCACTGCTTCCTCTCCAATGGTCTCATTCCACCACAACCTCTGCAATCTGGCACCCAACCACTTCTCCTCTCTTGTTGCCTCCACTCTTCCATCTCCCAGCACATTCTCTGCTTATGAAGTGAATGATGCCACCGAGTCACTCTGCTCCACACTCTGCTCTTGTCTTAACAACTTGTGCCCTTTAGCCACTAGACCTGCTAGATCCTCTCAGTCGCACCCTTGGCTAAATGATACCCTCCGGTCTCTACGCACCAAACTTAGAGCTGCGGAACGGAAATGGCGCAAAACAAAAGATCCTGGTGATCAACTGAAATTTCATGAATTACTGTCCTCATTCTCTGCCAGCATCACTGATGCAAAGAAAGCTTTCTACACTGACAAAATTCTCAGCTCTACTGACGCTCAGAAACTATTTTCGACATTCAAAACTCTGCTCAACCCTCTGTCTCCACCTCCTACCAACAATCTATCAGCTGACACCTTTGCCTCATTCTTCACTAACAAAGTGGTAGCTATAAGCAAACAGTTTACTCAACTGGCCACTCCTGAACATTCGCTACCACAAACTCCTTCTAGCCCAACCATCTCAAGCCGTACTGCTTCATTTTCCTCTTTTTCCCCTGTCACTGAGAACTGTGTGTCCAAGCTTCTCACGTGCAGCCGCCCTACTACATGCCCACTCGACCCCATTCCAACTAAGCTGCTCCAAGCTATTGCTCCTACAGTAGCCGTAGCAGTCACACATGTGATCAACGCTTCACTGACATCCGGTACATTTCCCACCTTTCTCAAGCATGCTCAGGTTAAACCACTGCTAAAAAACATCTCTTCCTCCAAATCATGTGGAGAACTACCGACCTATCTCTCTCCTCCCTTTTCTGTCCAAAATCATTGAAAGGGTGGCTTTCAAGCAGATCACAGAATAGCTCTCACAAAACTGTCTGCTTGACCCTTACCAATCTGGGTTCAAAAAGGGCCACTCCACTGAAACTGCTCCGTTAGCAGTGACGGAATCCTTAAAAGAATCTAGAGCGACTGCCGAATCCTCAGTGCTTATCCTGCTTGACTAGTTGGCTGCATTTGACACTGTCAACCATGGCTTCCTTCAACCATGGCTTCCTTTTGTCCACACTTTCTAGCATGGGCATAACAGAGAAAGCACACACCTGGTTTGAATCGTACCTCACAGGATGATCATTCAGTGTATCTTGGCTTGGACAATCCTCTACTGTGCACCATCTTGCCACAGGATTCCCCCAGGGCTCTGTAGTAGGACATCTGCTCTTTGCCATATACACCACCTCACTGGGTGAGATCATTTGATCACATGGCTTCTCCTACCACCGCTATGCAGATGACACCCAGCTCTATCTGTCATTTCCACTGGACGACCACACTGTCTCTGCATGAATATCAAACTATCTCTCGGACATATCAAAATGGATGAAATCCCACCATCTCCAACTCAACCTCTCTAAAACTGAACCACTTGTCATCCCAGCAAAACCATCCATACAGCACAATATCTCAATCCAAAATGACTTCCTATCTCTGGCTCCTTCAAGGGCAGTTCGAAATCTGGGTGTTGTGATTGATGAACACCTGACCTTTAAAGATCATGTTGCCTCTGTTGCTCATCATGCTGCTTTGCGCTGTGTGACATACGAGAGATCAGACCATACCTAACACAACATGCCACCCAGCTCCTGGTGCAATCTACTGTCATCTCCCGCCTCGATTACTGCAATGCCCTTCTAACTGGTCTTCCAGCCTGTACTGTGAGACCTCTTCAAATGGTCCAGAACACAGCAGCACATCTGGTCTTCAATCAGCCAAAAAGAGCACACGTCACCCCCCTGTTCATTGAGCTCCACTGGCTACCGCTAGCAGCACGCATCAAATTCAAATTGCTAACACTAGCATACAAAGTCCGAGATGGTACGGCTCCCATCTACCTGAATCCTCTTGCAAATGCTTACGTCTCGGCCCGGCCGCTCCAGTCATCACAGGATCGTCGACTAGCAGTGCCTACACCACGCTCAGGACAATCCAGGCTCTTCTCATGCATCGTTCCACAAATGTGGAATGACCTACCTAACACTACCAGAACAGGGGCTTCCTTTTCAATTTTCAAGAAACTCCTGAAGACCGTGCTCTTCAGAGAGCATCTTCTTAACTAGCACCCTCCCTGCACCCGTCCCTCTCTCAACTGAAACTCTATGACAAATTGAGAACCTCTGGTTCATTCAAAAGCAAAATAATACTACATTATTAGAATTATTCACTAGAAAAGCAAATCTTCCTCCAAAGTTTGTCTTCTCTTTTGTCGTTTAGTTGATTAATCTTCAATCCCGCTGATTAGACACAGTATGCTTTAATGTCCAAAACAAATAAGACAGAAAACATGTTCTTTCTTTTGTAAATAAAATAGATGAGGACTGAAGGTTGAAGGTTCAGGCCAAAAACCTTTTTTTGTGTGTTCCCTTTTTTCTAAAGAAACATGTCTTCTCTCAACCCCTCAACCTTGTTTAAGCCAGTCCCATAATAAAGGATGCGGTCATACATATTCATGTTAGAAATCTGGTAATTAGTAACCCCCCTCATGCACACACATACACACGTATGCTGAAAAGAAAAGCTTCATGCATATTTATGTTCTTAGCAAACAAAGGCGGCGGCAGCGTGGGGCATTCTCTATTAACACACACACGTCCAAATGCGATGGTGCAGATAGCAGCCCTGCCACTCACCCAGACACACACATGCACGTGTGCAAAAACCCATCACTGCATGTACACACACATTAAGAGGTGGTAAGGTTGAGATGGGAGGGGTTGTCCCTCCCCCCATCAACAGAGAAGCTGTAATTTCCTCCAGGTTGAAAAGGAAAAAAAGCTTTAAAAGCATGCTCAGATCAGCGCTGACTCCCAACTTCTCACTCATCTACTGTCTGACACGCAAACACCAACACACACTGACAGCCCTGCATCACTGTTGCATCATATCAAACAAAAGACAGCGAGGCACGTTAAGAGTCCAACCCTGTTGGGATGCTGCTTCTTCAATACACACACAATAACCCTCTCCCTGAATGTTATCGCTCACTGAACAAAAATCAGACGATTGCTAGTGAGAATTGGAACAATAAGCGCTAAATGATTGCATCATGTGAAGTGTTGCTTTGAACCAGAAGGGGAGGTGGATTTAGCTTTTGTGGAAAGGAGGTTTTACGCCGTCTGACATCCTAAACCATCAAGCTAAGAAGTTCTGTTCTGGTTTTGCTGATTTTGGTTGATACAAAGACGAGTTTAGGAGGTGAGCTGAAGAATAACTTTTAGTTTTTCTCTATCCGAAAGGTTTCTTCTCCAGTAAGGTGATTCTGAAACTAAGCAGCAACATATCAGTTCCTCTTTGTTAGAGGTGGTGTATTGCCCCTGATTCATCAGCCTTTCCAATGAGTAATATTTAATTAGCCCACTTCAGATGCACTGTTGTCATACCTTCACGGGCCCAAGAAAAATATATCTGAAGTGTCCTTCAGTTTTAGACTTGACCTTCATATATTTTATTTAAATTCCAAAATTAATAAAAGATCATCATGAAAACCAACATTAATTTATGCACATACTTTTTCCCTTCATAATGGTAACACAAATGATTTTTTTCATCATTCAGACCCAAACAAACAGCTCAGGCTGCAGGGAGGCATAATAGAAATGTGGTAGGTTTTCAACAGAAACCGTCCGACCTTCAGCTTTAATGGATAAAGAAAAAAGTTGTGTGTTACATCTTGGTTTTCACTTTCTCAAACATTCTTTTATTAACTCCTCTCACCCTGTTTAGAAACCCCAACCAAAACAGCTGTACCCCTGCAGCAACAACACAAGTATCACTTGAGTCAGTCTGAGTTCAGGCAGGAAAGGGTTTTAAAAATATATATAAATTAAAGATTTTACAAAGGAATACCCAAAAATGGTGTTTTGCTAATGTTGTCAAATTCTAATTGTAAAATGTGCGTGTGTGTGTGTGTGTGTGTGTGTGTGTGTGTGTGTGTGTGTGTGTGTGTGTGTGTGTGTGTGTGTGTGTGTGTGTGTGTGTGTGTGTGTGTGTGTGTGTGTGTGTGTGTGTGAGAATCTGCGAGTGTGTGGGTGAGTGTGCGTTCACTTTGGAAACTGTTTGCGGGAGGGGAAGTGTAATTGTCAATTGTTTTATACTTTGGGAGGGGTCTGGGATGGGAAAATGGGATCTATGAGGCCATTTTAATCTGTGAAGCACTTTGAGTTGCATTTTTTGAATGAAAAGTGCTATATAAATAAAGTTGATTTGAATTGATTTGATAAACGTATTTACGAGTTTATTTTGGGGCTCCTGAAGTAATGTGTGTGTCTGTTTTAACCCCATATCTCCGGATTGCAGTTTGCGGGACAAAGAGCCTCAGCAGATAATCCAAAATCAACCATTCCCTGGCAAACTCCACCAGCAGGATGCCCAGGTGTTCTCTGTCCAACGTGGAGATATAATCAATCCGTTGTGTCCTGGGTTGACCTGAGGGGGGTCCTGCTGGCAGGACGTGCCTGAAACACCTCTCTCTAGTGTTCCAGTGGTGCATTTACACAAACGGTAAGTTTGGGTGGCTCTGGTAGGTTTGGCGCATTTATATTAGTGTGAAGGTAACCATTTTTTTCAGACCTGCTTCCTAGCAGTTTGTTTCGTGCTGAGCCGACCATACGCACTTACCTATGGCCTGTCCAAAGGTGTTCAAATGAAGGCAACTGGACTTCTTTGGTTTCCTGAAGACGTTTCACTTCTCATCTGGGGAGATTTGTCAATTCTGACTGGAATATGGGAGTCGCAGACATATTCCAGTCAGAAATGACAAAACTCCTTGGATGAGAAGCTAAACGTCTTCAGGAAACTAAAGAAGTTCAGTTGCCTTCATTTGAACCCCTTTGGATTACCATGACCATCATCAGCATATTTATCAATCTGATTGGCCGGCTGAATTAACGTTACTCTCAGACCTATCTACGTAGTGGGGGCCTCTGATTGGCCTGGCGATATGCGTGTGAAGTGATGTCACAGAATAGGGCCCGATCCACCAGGCATGTCGTGCAAAAGGTCCTCAAAAAGAGCCAAATTCCAAGTACCAAGTAGCACGTCAATGTCCTCCCTTGCTTTTACCTGTCTTGTCCCACTCACACTTGCTTTTGTTTAATAACTTGCGGCGCTTATGAACGTCACCACAGACTTCTCTGCACCACTTTAGCAGAGCTCGCCCATGCTCTCGTACATGTCCACGTTCCTGAGAAGGCCATGTAAACACAACCTGGCCACGCAGGGGCAGGCTGTCACCTCCTGGCTCAGGCCAAGTTGACCATGGAGTTAAAAGGAGTCAGGATGCATTCTGAGCAAAAAAAAACCTGAACCACCTTGGCTTACTCCTCTCAATGTGGAAGAACAGCAGCTCTACTCCAAGTCCCTCCTGGATTTCCAAACTTCTCTCCCAATCTCTAAGGCTGAGCCTGGCCGCCGGAAAGAGGAAACTTATTTCGGCCATGTGATCTTCTTTTGGACATCACAGGTGAGGACAAGGAATAGAACTGTCTAGTAAATTAACCAAGACCTCAATGGTGTTTTCATTTGCCAATCTTCGTCTTCGTCTTCGTCTTCCTCCGCTTATCCGGGTCCGGGTCGCAGGGGCAGCATCCCAATTAGGGAGCTCCAGGCCGTCCTCTCCCCGGCCTTGTCCACCAGCTCCTCCGGCAGGACCCCAAGGCGTTCCCGGACCAGATTGGAGATGTAACCTCTACAACGTGTCCTGGGTCGACCCGGGGGCCTTCTGCCGGCAGGACATGCCCGAAACACCTCCCCGGGGAGGCGTCCAGGAGGCATCCTGACCAGATGCCCAAACCACCTCAACTGGCTCCTTTCGATCCGGAGGAGCAGCGGTTCTACTCCGAGTCCCTCCCGAATGTCCGAGCTCCTCACCCTATCTCTAAGGCTGAGCCCGGCCACCCTACGGAGGAAACTCATTTCGGCCGCTTGTATCCGCGATCTCGTTCTTTCGGTCATTACCCAAAGCTCATGACCATAGGTGAGGATTGGGACGTAGATCGACCGGTAAATCGAGAGCCTGGCTTTCTGGCTCAGCTCCCTCTTCCCCACGACAGATCGGCTCAGCGTCCGCATCACTGCAGACGCCGAACCAATCCGCCTGTCGATCTCCCGATCCCTCCTACCCTCACTCGTGAACAAGACCCCGAGATACTTAAACTCCTCCACTTGAGGTAGGACCTCTCCCCCGACCTGGAGGTGGCAAGCCACCCTTTTCCGGTCGAGAACCATGGTCTCAGATTTGGAGGTGCTGATCCTCATCCCAGCCGCTTCACATTCGGCCGCGAACCTACCCAGCAAGAGCTGAAGGTCAGAGCTGGATGAAGCTAGGAGGACCACATCATCCGCAAAAAGCAGAGACGAGATTCTCCTGCCACCAAACTCGACACACTCCACACCACGGCTGCGTCTAGAAATTCTGTCCATAAAAGTGATGAACAGAACCGGTGACAAAGGGCAGCCCTGGCGGAGTCCAACCCTCACTGGGAACAGGTCCGACTTACTACCGGCTATGCGGACCAAACTCACGCTCCTCTGGTAAAGGGACTGAATGGCCCTTAACAGAAAGCCACCCACCCCATACTCCTGGAGCGTCCCCCACAGGGTGCCCCTGGGGAGACGGTCATAAGCCTTCTCCAAATCCACAAAGCACATGTGGATTGGTTGGGCAAACTCCCATGCCCCCTCCATCACCCTTGCAAGGGTATAGAGCTGGTCCACAGTTCCACGGCCAGGACGAAAACCACATTGCTCCTCCTCTATCTGAGATTCAACTATCGATCGGACCCTCCTCTCCAGTACCTTGGCGTAGACCTTTCCAGGGAGGCTGAGGAGTGTGATCCCCCTATAGTTGGAACACACCCTCAGGTCACCCTTCTTAAAGATGGGGACCACCACCCCGGTCTGCCACTCCCTAGGAACTGCCCCCGATGACCACGCAATGTTGTAGAGACGTGTCAACCATGACAGCCCTACAACATCCATAGCCTTGAGATACCCAGGACGAACCTCATCCGCCCCCGGGGCTCCGCCGCTGTGTAGTTGTTTGACTACCTCAGCAACTTCTGCCCCCGAGATCGGACAGTCCATCCCCAGGCCTCCCAGCTCTGGTTCCTCCTCGGAATGCGCATTGGTGGGATTGAGGAGCTCCTCAAAGTATTCCTTCCACCGTCCGACTATAGCCTCAGTTGACGTCAGCAGCTCCCCATCCCCACTGTAAACAGTGTGAGCGAGTTGCTGCCTTCCTCTCCTGAGGCGCCGGACAGTTTGCCAGAACCTCTTTGGAGCCGATCGATAGTCTTTCTCCATGGCCTCACCAAACTCCTCCCACGCCCGAGATTTTGCCTCGGCAACTGCCACTGCTGCACCCCGCTTGGCTATCCGGTACCTGTCTGCTGCCTCCGGAGACCCACAGACCAGCCACGCCCTGTAGGCCTCCTTCTTCAGCCTGACGGCTCCCCGAACCTCTGGTGTCCACCAGCGGGTACGGGGGTTGCCACCACGACTGGCACCGGCCACCTTACGACCACAGCTAGCAACAGCCGCCTCGACAATCGCAGAGTGGAACAAGGCCCACTCGGACTCAATGTCCCCCACTGTTCTCGGGACGTGGTCAAAGCTCTGCCGGAGGTGGGAGTTGAAGACCGTCTTGACAGGTTCTTCTGCCAGGCGTTCCCAGCAGACCCTCACTATGCGTTTGGGTCTGCCAGGTCTACGCGGCATGTTCCCTTGCCATCTGATCCAACTCACCACCAGGTGGTGATCAGTTGACAGCTCCGCCCCTCTCTTCACTCGGGTGTCCAAAACATACGGCCGCAGGTCAGATGATACGACTACAAAATCTATCATCGACCTGTGACCTAGGCTGCCCTGGTACCAAGTGTACCGGTGGGCATCCTTATGTTCGAACATGGTGTTCGTTATGGCCAAACTGTGGCTTGCACAGAAGTCCAATAACAAAACACCGCTCGAGTTCTGATTAGGTGGGCCGTTCCTCCCAATCACACCCCTCCAGGTCAAGCTGTCATTGCCCACGTGAGCATTGAAGTCCCCCAGCAGGACAATGGAGTCCCCTGATGGAGCACTATCTAGCACTCGTCCCAGGGACTCCAAAAAGGGTGGGTACTCTGAACTGATATTTGGCCCATAAGCACAAACAACAGTCAGGACCCGTTCCCCGACCCGAAGGCGCAAGGAAGCTACCCTCTTGTCCCCCGGGGTAAACCCCAACACACAGGCAGAGAGTCTCGGGGCTAACAAAAAGCCAACCCCAGCCCTCCACCTCTCACCCGGAGCAACTCCAGCAAAGTAGAGTGTCCAACCCCTCTCCAGGTCTCGAGTTCCAGAGCCAATGCAATGTGTCGAGGTGAGTCCGACTATATCTAGCCGGTACCGCTCAACCTCTGCCACAAGCTCCGGCTCCTTCCCCGCCAGCGAGGTGACGTTCCATGTCCCAAAAACTAGTTTTCTTGTCCGGGGATTGGACCGCCAAGGCTCCCGCCTTGGTCTGCCACCCGATTCGCATTGCACCGGACCCTTCATGTTCCTCCTGCGGGTGGTGGGTCCACAGTTGGACGAGCCCATGTATCCGGTTCGGGCTGGGCCCAGCCGGGCCCCATGGGCGAAAGCCCGGCCACCAGGCGCTCGCTCACGGGCCCCAACCCCAGGCCTGGCTCCAGGGTGGGACCCCGGTAACCCTCCGGGCCGGGTACTCCGACTCTTCGTTTTAACCGCCATGAAAGATCCTTCCAATCTCTCTAGCTTAACCCGTACTACTCATATAACTACTATGATCAAGCAATTAAATAAATTTTTTTAATTTATGACATGTTATATTAACCAACCAGTCCAGAAAGAAGCAGCAAGTTCTGTCGTAGGCTTGAGGAGCGCAGCTATCAGCAAGTCAATAATTACTTCCAAAAGTTACCTACAATTAATGGTGGAGGCTTTTAGACAAATGCGAGGGAACCAGCTCATTCATCTTTTTCTCTTTTTCCATCTCCACTATATATACACTCAACAAAAATATAAACGCAACACCTTTGTTTCTGCTCTGATTTTTCATGAGATGGACTTAAAGATCTAAAATTCATTCCAGATACACAATATCACCATTTCTCTCAAACACTGTTCACAAATCAGTCTAAATGTGTGATAGTGAGCACTTCTGGTTTGCTGAGATAATCCATCCCACCTCACAGGTGTGCCACATCAAGATGCTGATCCCACATCATGAGTAGTTCACAGGTGTACCTTATACTGGCCACAATAAAAGGCCACCCTGGAATGTGCAGTTTTGTCTCACAGCAAAATGCCACAGATGCCACAAGCATTGAGGGAGCGTGCAATTGGCATGCTGACAGCAGGAATAACAGCCAGATCTGTTGCTCGTGCATTGAATGTTCGTTTCTCCACCATAAGCCACCTCCAAAGGCGTTTCAGAGAATATGGCAGTACACCCAACCGGCCTCACAGCTGCAGATGACATGTAACCACACCAGCCCAGGACCTCCACATCCAGCGGGTTCACCTCCAAGATCGTCTGAGACCAGCCACTCAGACAGCTGCTGAAACAACTGGTTTGCATAACCAAACAATTTCTGCACAAACTGTCAGAAACCGTCTCAGGGAAGCTCAACTGCATGCTCGTCATCCTCATCGGGGTCTTGACCTGACTCTAGCTCGTCGCCATAACAGACTTGAGTGGGCAAATGCTCACATTCAATGGCGTCTGGCACATTGGAGAGGTGTTTTCTTCACGGATGAATCTCGGTTAACATTGTTCAGGGCAGATGGCAGACAGCGTGTGTGGGGTTGTGTGGGTGAGCACTTTGCTGATGTCAATGTTGTGGATCGAGTAGCCTATGGTGGTGGTGGGGTTATGGTATGGGCAGGCATCTGTTATGGACGAAGAGCACAGGTGCATTTTATTGATGGCATTTTGAATGCACAGAGATACCGTGATGAGATCCTGAGGCCCATTGTTGTATCGTACATCCATGAACATCACCTCATGTTTCAGCAAGATAATGCATGGCCCCATGTTGCAAGGATCTGTACACAATTCTTGGAAGCTGAAAATGTCCCAGTTCTTGCATGGCCAGCATACTCACCGGACATGTCACCTGTTGAGCATGTTTGGGATGTGCTTGATCGGCGTATATGACACCATGTACCAGTTCCCACTAATATCCAACAACTTCGCACACCCATTGAAGAGGAGTGGACCAACATTCCACAGGCCACAATTGACAATCTGATAAACTCTATGTGAAGAAGATGTGTTGCACTGCATGAGGCAAATGGTGGTCACACCAGATACTGACCGGTTCTGAGTCCCCTGACCCCAATAAAGCAAAAAACTGCACATTCCAGGGTGCCCTTTTATTGTGGGCAGTATAAGGTACACCTGTGCACTACTCATGATGTTAGATCAGCATCTTGATGTGGCACATCTGTGAGGTGGGATGGATTATCTCAGTAAAGCACAGGTGCTCACTATCACACATTTAGACTGATTTGTGAACAATGTTTGAGAGAAATGGTGAAATTGTGTATCTGGAATGAATTTTAGATCTTTAAGTCCATCTCATGAAAAATCGGAGCAAAAACAAAGGTGTTGCTTTTATATTTTTGTTGAGTGAGTGTATATATATATATATATATATATATATATATATATATATATATATATATATACACACACACACACACACACACACACACACATATATACATGTGTGTGTGTGTGTGTGTGTGTGTGTGTGTGTGTGTGTGTGTGTGTGTGTGTACAATGTGGTACATAACCATTATGTAGTTTAATTTGTTTTTCAAGTTTGCTATAGCAGCTTTAACTGCTTAGAGCAGGGGTGTCAAACTCAAACTCACAAGGGGCCGAAATGAAACTCTGGGACGGAGTCGAGGGCCAAACTTAATATTTTTGAAAAAGTTACGGCAAATTTGCGCATTTTCTTTATCAACATATATGCAATTTTGAACCTTTAAATTTGGAAACAAACCTATTTCTGCATTAACACTGAATGTGGAATAACCAAATGACACACGAGCAAGTCCGTTTTAAATAAAAGGCATCAGTGGTATTCATTACTTGTGGTATAATCAGCATTTTTAAAATCTATTCAGGATTTATGTTTTCTTGTTGTTTATTCATTTTTCTTATTTTTTATTCTCCTTTATTCCTCCTGTAATACGTGTCATCGCTGCTGTGACATCTAGCTTTCCCCACTGAGGAACAATAAAGGGATTTTCTATTCATCTATCTGCAGTCTTTCCACTTCCTGTTTACTGTAGGTTAAATATTTGCTCACGGGCCAACAACAAAATAAAAATATCATTTTATCTTAAATGAAAATGCAACATCTCACCTGTTAACTTTCATGTTTTGGAGCAGAAAAAGAGCATAAAACCAACATATTTAAAGCTCAGTTTGTTCCACTGATTTACTGTGATGCTCACCTGTTCCAGCCAGATACCTGCATCATGGGGTTGATCTGAGCTGAGGAGGAGACTCCTGTTGTTTTGTTCATCTTCATCATCATAATGACAACATTAGATGACAACAGGTGCTCACATAGGTTTGTGCTGATGAACATGTCTGAGCAGCTTGACCACGTAGTTGTGTGTCGGGGAGGAAACACAACGATTGCAACCACAGAGCCGTGCTGGTTTGAGCGTGTCGCTGCTCGCTGGAGTTATATCAGCTCTGTCTGGACGTTGGTTGGAACACTTTTTCTTTAAGTCGTGAACACATTACTGAGCGGCTAGAATCTCCATTTCTGGGCTTCAACGTCAGAAAACAGCTGAGTGAACTCGGCGCTGAATGAGAGGAGTGTAGTTCGTCCGAGACAGCGGAGCTGCAGAGACCGGCAGCAGGCGGAAAAAACACAAAGGAGGGGGCTTTGTCGGCTCCGCACTGACGCCGCAGAGCATCATGGGAGTTGAAGTCTTTGCGGTAAAATCGGCCAGCGGGCCAGTTTTAATATATTTTTGATATTTATCTCGCGGGCCACATATAAATGCTCCGCGGGCCGCATCTGGCCCGTGGGCCTTGACTCTGACATATGTGGCTTAGAGGATAGTGTCCAACTAACCAGAGCCGGCCCATGGCATATGCAAATTAAGCGACTGCTTTGGGCCCCGACGCCACCAGGGGCACCTCAAGAGCACCAAGATGAGGTTAAGAATTTTTTTTAATACCTTTAAATAATACAAACTTCGAAGGATCTTTCATGGCGGTTAAAACGAAGAGTCGGAGTACCCGGCCCGGAGGGTTACCGGGGTCCCACCCTGGAGCCAGGCCTGGGGTTGGGGCCCGTGAGCGAGCGCCTGGTGGCCGGGCTTTCGCCCATGGGGCCCGGCTGGGCCCAGCCCGAACCGGATACATGGGCTCGTCCAACTGTGGACCCACCACCCGCAGGAGGAACATGAAGGGTCCGGTGCAATGCGAATCGGGTGGCAGACCAAGGCGGGAGCCTTGGCGGTCCAATCCCCGGACAAGAAAACTAGTTTTTGGGACATGGAACGTCACCTCGCTGGCGGGGAAGGAGCCGGAGCTTGTGGCAGAGGTTGAGCGGTACCGGCTAGATATAGTCGGACTCACCTCGACACACTGCATTGGCTCTGGAACCCGAGACCTGGAGAGGGGTTGGACACTCTACTTTGCTGGAGTTGCTCCGGGTGAGAGGCGGAGGGCTGGGGTTGGCTTTTTGTTAGCCCCGAGACTCTCTGCCTGTGTGTTGGGGTTTACCTCGGGGGACAAGAGGGTAGCTTCCTTGCGCCTTTGGGTCGGGGAACGGGTCCTGACTGTTGTTTGTGCTTATGGGTCAAATATCAGTTCAGAGTACCCACCCTTTTTGGAGTCCCTGGGACGAGTGCTAGATAGTGCTCCATCAGGGGACTCCATTGTCCTGCTGGGGGACTTCAATGCTCACGTGGGCAATGACAGCTTGACCTGGAGGGGTGTGATTGGGAGGAACGGCCCACCTAATCAGAACTCGAGCGGTGTTTTGTTATTGGACTTCTGTGCAAGCCGCAGTTTGGCCATAACGAACACCATGTTCGAACATAAGGATGCCCACCGGTACACTTGGTACCAGGGCAGCCTAGGTCACAGGTCGATGATAGATTTTGTAGTCGTATCATCTGACCTGCGGCCGTATGTTTTGGACACCCGAGTGAAGAGAGGGGCGGAGCTGTCAACTGATCACCACCTGGTGGTGAGTTGGATCAGATGGCAAGGGAACATGTCGCGTAGACCTGGCAGACCCAAACGCATAGTGAGGGTCTGCTGGGAACGCCTGGCAGAAGAACCTGTCAAGACGGTCTTCAACTCCCACCTCCAGCAGAGCTTTGACCACGTCCCGAGAGCAGTGGGGGACATTGAGTCCGAGTGGGCCTTGTTCCACTCTGCGATTGTCGAGGCGGCTGTTGCTAGCTGTGGTCGTAAGGTGGCCGGTGCCAGTCGTGGTGGCAACCCCCGTACCCGCTGGTGGACACCAGAGGTTCGGGGAGCCGTCAGGCTGAAGAAGGAGGCCTAGAGGGCGTGGCTGGTCTGTGGGTCTCCGGAGGCAGCAGACAGGTACCGGATAGCCAAGCGGGGTGCAGCAGTGGCAGTTGCCGAGGCAAAAGCTCGGGCGTGGGAGGAGTTTGGTGAGGCCATGGAGAAAGACTATCGATCGGCTCCAAAGAGGTTCTGACAAACTGTCCGGCGCCTCGGGAGAGGAAGGCAGCAACTCGCTCACACTGTTTACAGTGGGGATGGGGAGCTGCTGACGTCAACTGAGGCTATAGTCGGACGGTGGAAGGAATACTTTGAGGAGCTCCTCAATCCCACCAATGCGCATTCCGAGGAGGAACCAGAGCTGGGAGGCCTGGGGATGGACTGTCCGATCTCAGGGGCAGAAGTTGCTGAGGTAGTCAAACAACTACACAGCGGCGGAGCCCCGGGGGCGGATGAGGTTCGTCCTGGGTATCTCAAGGCTATGGATGTTGTAGGGCTGTCATGGTTGACACGTCTCTACAACATTGCGTGGTCATCGGGGGCAGTTCCTAGGGAGTGGCAGACCGGGGTGGTGGTCCCCATCTTTACGAAGGGTGACCTGAGGGTGTGTTCCAACTATAGGGGGATCACACTCCTCAGCCTCCCTGGAAAGGTCTACTCCAAGGTACTGGAGAGGAGGGTCCGATCGATAGTTGAATCTCAGATAGAGGAGGAGCAATGTGGTTTTCGTCCTGGCCGTGGAACTGTGGACCAGCTCTATACCCTTGCAAGGGTGATGGAGGGGGCATGGGAGTTTGCCCAACCAATCCACATGTGCTTTGTGGATTTGGAGAAGGCTTATGACCGTGTCCCCAGGGGCACCCTGTGGGGGACGCTCCAGGAGTATGGGGTGGGTGGCTTTCTGTTAAGGGCCATTCAGTCCCTTTACCAGAGGAGCGTGAGTTTGGTCCGCATAGCCAGTAGTAAGTCGGACCTGTTCCCAGTGAGGGTTGGACTCCGCCAGGGCTGCCCTTTGTCACCGGTTCTGTTCATCACTTTTATGGACAGAATTTCTAGACGCAGCCGTGGTGTGGAGTGTGTCGAGTTTGGTGGCAGGAGAATCTCGTCTCTGCTTTTTGCGGATGATGTGGTCCTCCTAGCTTCATCCAGCTCTGACCTTCAGCTCTTGCTGGGTAGGTTCGCGGCCGAATGTGAAGCGGCTGGGATGAGGATCAGCACCTCCAAATCTGAGACCATGGTTCTCGACCGGAAAAGGGTGGCTTGCCACCTCCGGGTCGGGGGAGAGGTCCTACCTCAAGTGGAGGAGTTTAAGTATCTCGGGGTCTTGTTCACGAGTGAGGGTAGGAGGGATCGGGAGATCGACAGGCGGATTGGTTCGGCGTCTGCAGTGATGCGGACGCTGAGCCGATCTGTCGTGGGGAAGAGGGAGCTGAGCCAGAAAGCCAGGCTCTCGATTTACCGGTCGATCTACGTCCCAATCCTCACCTATGGTCATGAGCTTTGGGTAATGACCGAAAGAACGAGATCGCGGATACAAGCGGCCGAAATGAGTTTCCTCCGTAGGGTGGCCGGGCTCAGCCTTAGAGATAGGGTGAGGAGCTTGGACATTCGGGAGGGTCTCGGAGTAGAACCGCTGCTCCTCCGGATCGAAAGGAGCCAGTTGAGGTGGTTTGGGCATCTGGTCAGGATGCCTCCTGGTCGCCTCCCCGGGGAGGTGTTTCGGGCATGTCCTGCCGGCAGGAGGCCCCCGGGTCGACCCAGGACACGTTGGAGAGGTTACATCTCCAATCTGGTCCGGGAACGCCTTGGGGTCCTGCCGGAGGAGCTGGTGGACAAGGCCGGGGAGAGGACGGCCTGGAGCTCCCTAGTTGGGATGCTGCCCCCGCGACCCGGACCCGGATAAGCGGAGGAAGACGAAGACGAAGACGACGAAGACGAATACAAACTAATAATATTTCATTTGAAAAACGATGTACCTTCTATATTGTCATTTGGTTTCATTATAGTGTAACACATTTAAAATTTTAAAAACAAAACCTAACTTTATTACTGTAGATTCAGTGTTGGTTTTCTGCTTTTACTTTCGATTACTTGAATTACTACAGTAAACAACACTTAAATAACACTCCGCATTTGAAAAAGCTAATTAGTTTGAGCATTTTTGTTGATTTGCTGTGCCTGTCAAGTCATAATCAATATCCATAATAACACCTTTAAGCTAATTCCAAAATACACTAACGGTAGGGGACATGTTATATAAATGGTGTTGCTTAGGAATGATGAATCATCTGGTGTTGACTTGTTGGTATGGGGGACCCCAAAAGTAACCCGCTTAGGGCCCTGTGAAGGCTTGGGCCGGCCCTGCAGCTAACGGTGGTGGGGAGCTCGTCGTATGCAACTGCGGAGAATTGGGCATGGTGAGGCTTTGGCAGCTTTGGCGTGTCTTTTAATTCAATGTTTTGTTAATGAAACTTACAGTGTTTATATTCTCTTCTTAGTTGGTTTGGCAGACTGCTTGCTTTCAGGAAGTACTGCGGCTCTCCACTGTCACATCAAAGCAAAGTCAACATTTTACACACTGGGCCTTTAAATATCAGTTTTCACAAAGAAGATTATTGCTTTAGATCAAATTCTAAAAAAGTTTGAAATAATGAATTGAAATAAAATAAAACATAAAAGACAAATAAAATATATTTTTATACAATTATAAAAAAAATCAAATACAATTGAATTCTAATTTAATTTGTTTCCTAAAAGTTATCAGCTTCTTTTGAAAAAGATTTAACACTGTCAATACATCCTTAACATAAGACAAGTTTATTGTAAATAGATCAGATTCCACTTGTTTCAAACAGGTCCTAGGAACCGCTAACACTCTTAGATTAGAGAAGCCGAGGGGATTAATTACACGACCATGAAAATCTCTGAAAACAACATCAGTAAATCAAATTAGGTTCTAAAAAGATTGGTTTGCCACTGAATGTAGGTGAAACTGTAGTTTAATTTTTCCTTTTAAAAATAAAATGACAAAACAACTTAACATAACAATTCAGACGTGACGGTTTCATTTGAAATACCAAAACCTTTTTTATCCTTGTTCATCAACTCAAACAGGGATTTTTGGGGGGAAATTTTCCTACAGTTTGAACTAATATTTAGTGTAAAACAAATTTTACTTACTAATATGAACAATGTAACAAGAAAAAACAACCCAACTATGACTTTTCTTTCAGTTTGTTTAAAAGTTGGTCAAACTGACCCAAATCACAAAATGCACATATATATCCAAGAATCGAGCCCAATGACAAGGTTTTGTAGAAGAAAAAGTGTCTTTATGGAGAAAACAGAGCTGAAGATTCTCTTTAATTGGTGTACAAAGAAGATGGCGGCAGAGGGTGGAAAAGAAAGAGTAAGTAGGTCAGAAGGACTGCAGTGCAGCACATCAGAGACAAAATGGATTAATTCTTTACCACTCATGGAAAAAAAACATGCCACTGATGAATGAATTACTGCTAATTAATTAAAACATTTGACTCAGACTCAGCAGCCACAGCTTTCTAAACTGTATGGGAAAACTCTGGCAAATACAGAAAAAATTTTCAGGATGGATAAATACTCTTAAATTATTTCTGCTAAGTCTTTTACAATCTTTATTTATAAATCACTGTGGTTTGACTCTTTCAGCTTCTGCAATTGTTTCATTTCTTCATCCTGAAGGTCTCATAATCTGTGCATCTCAGGAAGGAGAGATTATAATCCATGAAATGATCAGTTACAGGGTGGCTGAGAAATTGAAACTTTGTGCGACAGTCAAGTAAATCACTGAAAACAAATGGTAAAACACATCTGACCACTTTTTGGTTAAATACACACTCATCAACATTTGTTCAAACACACACACACACACACACACAGTCGAAGATGAAAACAGCCTTTTGGAAGGAGCTCATCTGAAGTTGTAATGGGTCAGGTATAAATGGCTTTTTTGTGTGTGTGTCAATCAGAGAGCTATGAAAACTCACGAGCGTGTGGAGAAAATGAGACGTTTGCCACAAAGGAACTTTCAGTCTCCTAAAATAATACAGCTCAACAGCCATTCTCTAGCTCACAAACACACACACACACACACACACACACGTACACACACACGCACATATACATGTATGCATGCACGCACGCTTATATGTACACGTACATGTATACCCACACACATACATACACACACGTACACACACACACATGTACACACACACACACACACACACACACACACACACACACACACACACAAATGTAGGCATGCACGCACACATGCATCCACACACGTACATACACACACACAAACACACGTATGCATGCACGCACACCTACATGCACACTTATATGCACACGTACATGCACACCCAGACACGTCCATACACACTCGTGTCCACACA
This sequence comes from Nothobranchius furzeri, assembly GCF_043380555.1. NCBI lineage: Eukaryota > Metazoa > Chordata > Actinopteri > Cyprinodontiformes > Nothobranchiidae > Nothobranchius > Nothobranchius furzeri. The sequence continues at coordinate 51,261,024 of NC_091743.1, read as the reverse complement.
CGCACACACCTATGCATGCACGCACACATATATGCACATCCACACACGTACACACACACACACACACACACACACACACACACACACACACACACACACACACATAAGTACGCATGCATGCACACATACATGCACATGTATATGCACACACACATGTGCACGCGCACACACACACGCGCGAACACAGGGTTAGTTTTGTAGTTAGTGAATTAACCCAGATGAAGAAGAACAGAGAAAATAAGCTGAGGGTGGATTAGGAGGAGGAGGAGCAGGAAATGAACTAAACTGTGGTAAACTGCACCTGCAGGGATCTCCTCCTGTGTATAATGAAGGCATTTAATGAGTGCACACTGCTTATCGCCACTGTGTGTGTGTGTGTGTGTGTGTGTGTGTGTGTGTGTGTGTGTGTGTGTGTGTGTGTGTGTGTGTGTGTGTGTGTGTGTGTGTGTGTGTGTGTGGTAACTGAAAAGGAATCCAGTCTGCGTTCCAGCCCCCCCCCCCCCAGCGCCTTCACAAGGAAAGCCGTGACCATATATTCTGTCTGTCACTCATTCACATGGTTTAGCAGCTCCTGATGTTGTGTACATCAAGTGTCGATTCTCCATAATGAAGTGATATTGTTGCAGTTAGCTGGTGCAATAAAAGAAAATCAGAAACATGAATAATTAAAACATATTTCTGAATCTAAATGAAAGAGAAGTGAAACTGAAGCCCAAATAGGACCTCTGGAGTACATTGAAAATAAATGTTTTCAAGAGAAGCAACAATGTGTTCATGCACTAAAAATATGTTTACCAAGCAATGACCAAAAATAATGAAAGGTGTGACACAATTATGAGATGGTTATTGTGAGTGAGATGGCAGGATGTTAAAAAAAGGAAAGAAAAGGACAAACACAGAAGGGGCTAAAGCGTGGGGAGCGAGGACGAGCAATTTATCAAATTCCTTTGTAGGGAATAATTAATTTGTTTCTGTGATTGTGTTTCTACACACACACACACACACACACACACACACACACACACACAGAGAGAGAGAGAGAGAGAGAGAGAGAGATAAAGCAGGAATCTCTTCATCTGCCGTCTCCTTTAATATCTGCAGTTTACCAACAAGATTGTGCTTTTTGTGTGCTTATCTTTCAGCCGTCCCTCCCTTCTCATGAATCCGTCTTTTCATGCCACATTTATTTATCTTCTTTTGTCTTGATGCCTCTTATTGTACGCTGTGTTTTTAATTAAACTGGATTTGGATATTTTCATTATGATTCATAACAAAGCCATCAAAACAAAAACCCTAAGGTCTCTTGTTGCACAATACCTGCTGAGAGCAAAAATGCACAAAGAGGATGGAGTCAGCAACAAAGCAACACTTTGTTAGTTTTTTCTGCTTTAACATCAACTTTACGTGTTTTAGTGAATTAATCTGAGTTATGAGTGAAAGTAGATGGAGATAGTGGTGGTAGTTGTTGGCATATGCCAGGATTTATGTTGTTGAAACCTTATAACTTACATGAAATAAAAACATTAATTAATTAATTAATTGATAACAAATAACTTTATAGGAGATTCATGTTTTAATTTGCAACAATATTTACTGTTATGTTGGGATTATTGTTAAAACAGCCAGTTCAAATCACCAAACAGTTTTCAGTATCAGACAAAGCTAACCTGAGGAAAAACCAAACAAATTTTAATAAAAGTGATGATTTCATTTGTTAATTGAATAAATGCTATCCAAACCTGTCTGGCTCTGTGTGAAGAAGTATTTAACCCTTAAACTTAATAACTGGTTGTAACACCCTTGGTGGTAGCGGCTTCAATCAAGAGTTTGCGATAACTGGTAATGAGTCTCTCATTTTGCAGTGCAAGAATTCTGTCCTACTGTTCTTTACAGAATTGTTCTCATTCAGCTACAATGGAGGGTTTCTCTAGCATGAACAGCCTGTTTAGGGTCAAAGGTCAGACAATCTCCTTTATTATTTTCTTGTTAGTAAGCGGAATTCATGCCATTGTGCAGAACATCCACAGCTAGTCATTCAGGTCCTGGTGAACCATCACACTACCGCTACCGTGCTTGTCTGCTGGTGTGTTAGTTTTCTGAAATGTAGCTTTACTCCAGCTACAACAGGATACACTCCTTCAGTGAAGTTTCACTTTTGCCCCATCAGTCCACAGATGTTTTTCCCCAAAAGTCTAAGAGAGATCATCGGGATCTTCCTTTTTTATGTCTTGACAAATGAAGCTGGGCCTTTGTGTTTTTTATTAGTTATTTTATTTTTCTTGTTTTGTTTTGTTTCTTTGGTCAGCAGAGGTTCTGTTTTAATCTCTGTCTTTCGCATTGGTGAATTGTGAGTTCTGACCTTAACTGGGTTGATATTTCTGAATCAGGGTCTGGTGCTCTCTTACTTCTCTCTGATTTATCATCAGCAGTTGATACAATTGATCACAAGATCCGCATCCAGACTTGAACACTGAGCAAGAATCACTGGCCTAAGTGGGTTCAGTTCTTTTATACTAACAGGAATTTCCAGGCGATGCTGTGTGGATGCTGTTCCACCTCTACTGGGGGTCCCACAGGGCTCCATTCTCACCCCTCTGCTTTTCTTCCTTTATATGCTGTCCCTTTTTTGTTATTTTATAAATATAACAATGTCACCAGTATGCGAACAATTTTCATTTATCCCTCTTGTCTCTCAAAGCTCATACTCGTTCTTCCTTAACTGCTTTACGAGGTCAAAACGTGGCTTGCAGACAACTTTCTGTTTCTAATTGACAAAAAAACTAAAGTCTGTCTTATCACTCATTATAAAAAACATATTCCTTGCCCCACTGAACTTAATTTTTTGGTTCCTTTTTTAAAATCATTAGCTGTGCAAATGATTCCAACCACAAGTTAAATGCTCAGATAAATGTTGTGGTAAAATCATGCTTTTCTTCAACTCAGACAAATTTCCAAGCTTAAATCCATAATTAGTACATGCCAGCTTGAAACCATCATCCATGCTTTAGTCACATTTTACCTTGATTATTGTAATGCCTTGGCCTGGCAAGCCATCCTCTTTGTGGATATATTGACACAGCCCATAGAGAAAGCTCAGTCGTGGGGCAGAATCTATGGTTGTCTTTAAAAGTGTCTCCACATGCTAATGGACAACAAACAATGTGACAGACTCGCCTCTACTGATGTCAGTCAAAGGGGGCAGTCTGCCATTTACTGTCAAAGAAGACGCAAAAGTACACTTTTTCTAAATACAGGACTTGAGTACCTCTATCTGCTCTTGACTCAAAGAAAAGCCCAAGCCTAAATAGTCAAAAGGTTGATGCCAAAAATGTGTCAAACAAGCCAACGCCATCTTGTTAAGTTTCTTCATGGACTGACTCCCTCTTATGTTACAGAACTCATCTTTTATTACCATCCCCCACACCCACGCATGTCATGTCATTCATGCCAATCTCCAGTCTGAAGACATATTTGACTGCTTAAAAATAACTGTTTAACCCTCTCAGGCTCAAAATAAGTTTGACAAAAGGACAAACAACTAAGTCCTTCAGGGTACTTCTGAGTAAAAAATGCACATGAAATACATATGTGGAGTAACCAGGCAGGTAGGTTTTAACGTTGCAAATCTGCAACGCCTGCCTCCAGAGGGTTAAAACAATCTTCCACACAGAAAGGTTTAATTTACTTGCACATTTTCCATCTAATGTTTACATACCATCCTTAGGGTTTAAGAGGCCTGGAAGGATTTCAGTGCACAAAGGGCAATGATGCAAGTCTAAGCTTGACACCTACAGTATAATCTCTGGTACCTGAGAAGAAGGGAAGAACCAATCAACAGCTGATATCACCACACAGACAAGGACTACTATGAGAAACTAATGGTACTATCTACAGATGGTACTTAAAACTTAAACATGCTAAAACAAGCCAGAGGATAAACTTTTTCAAAGATGGTGTTGACCTCTCTAAACTTAGCACTGTTGGAAATAGGATAGAACATTGTGGGAACATGTCTTATTTGGACAATCAGAATGCTAGATCTAAGAAATGAAAGCTATTTGCTTTATCCCAACGACAAAAAGAACGATTATCAGTAACAAGTCCAAAAGTCAGGGATTTATGGGAAGACTACAAGGTTCTTTTAGCACTCTTCAAATTCTGTGAGAGCCTTATGGTTGCAGAAAAGTACTAAACGTTTTTTTAACTAACATGCTGAAAGATGGTACTCTGATTAATTCAGATCCATTTGAATTTCTTCCAGTTTGTACTTTTGTAGCTTTGATCACACCATTCTTATACTTTTTTAACTTTAGGAAGTCAGCTAACTTCCTTAAGCCACTCTGCTTCATACTCACCTTGATCCCACTTTTTACACATCTTGACAGTTGCTCCAATGTAGAGGAGTAATGTTGAGTTTCTCACTTTGTCACCATGTCAGGCTGCAAAATAACTATACATTTAAAATAAAATAATCTCAGTAAAGAGAAGGAATTGTTGCCTATTCATGCTCTTTATGCCTACTTGTGTCTTGGGGAGCTGATGTCTATCGCCAGCTGACATTGGGCAAAGACAGGGTAACTCCTGGAAAGGCTACTAGTCCATCTTAAATTCACCTGACATGCATGTCTTTGGTCTGTGGGAGAAAACGCCTGAAGAAAATCCAATTGTGTATGGTGAGAACATGCATACAGAAAGCCCCTAGCTATGAGAGGAGCTTGCAACCTTCTTACTGCAAGGCAAGAGTGATACCACACAATGGGCAAGCAATTGTTGTCCCGATCAGTGCAGTTGCATAATTATCTAAGTCAAGCTATGAAAAAAATTGAGTTATTCAGTGAAGTACGTTTGACTTTGCAACAATAGGTCACACATGGTAGAAAAAAAATTGGTGGGAGTGAAGCAGATGCAGTAAAAGCAGGATATCATACCGTTTTACTTGATATTGCACATTTAAACACAGCATGCAAGCTGACCAAAGCGCTGGACAGCCAATAATCATAAAAAGATCACTGAAAATAGTTATGTGGTTTCATCACTTCCTGAAGGGGGAGTGCCCGGGCCTGACATAGCTCGGCTAAGCTGGGATGTCATTTACATGCAGAGGTTTTCTAACCACATTACTGGGTACCTTAGATTGATAAGGTAAGATAAGATAAGGTAAATGGTAAATGCCTTATTTGTATAGCGCCTTTTAGGGTTCTACAACCCCCCAAGGCGCTTCACAACACAATCAAACCTTCACACACACACACACACACACACACACACAAACACACACACACACACACACACACACACACACACACACACACAGGCTGCTGTGATGTTACCTACTTAATGAGATAAGTGTGTGGGAAAATGTAAGTTTCACCACCTTAAATGTCTCCCCAGCCTTTATTGGCGCCTACAGGAGCAATTCATCACTAAATGAAACAAATCAGCTGTGTTTACGATCTAAAACTTGCAGGAAACATGCTGGAACCAGAATGCAGCGCCAGTTATGTCGGCTCCATACGTGGCGGCCCATCAGTCTGAAGTTGCAAGTGCAATATTCTGGCCATGGGGGGCGCCGGTGGGGGGTCTGAGTGACTTTTCATTCATCCTGTAAAGGTTCATTCTAACACATACTAGCTCAAGAAAATGATTTTAAAATATGAAAAATTTGCTTAGTAAGACTTTTAGTGGAGGATTTAGCAGGAGACTGACTTATCTTATGCTGGTGTCCAAATGGAATAACTAATCAACAACATTTGGTTTTCAGGAGGCAAACATTAAGTCTGTATTTAAGACAGAAATGCTAAATTATTCTGGATTTCAGACCTAAGGAGCCACAAGTCTAATATTTTAAGCCTGTTTTTTAGTGTCACAGAAAACTGAAGCTTCAGACAAAAAAAAAATAAAATTCTAAACCACCTGATCAGTATTTTTTCCCATAAATGGAAACAGAGTGTTAACACAGATTATACAAGTTTGGGCAACACTGGAGACAGAATTAAAAAGGAAAAGCACAAATATGCACATTTGCTTGCACCTGTCTGAAGATCACTCATGAATTTTTTGGCCTCTGGTCACATTTTAATGAAACTGCACATTTCCCACATATTTTACCCTGTGAACAAAAACAAATGTTGCTCTTGAATTGTTTGCCTTTCTATACAGCCACACAAATGTCTTTATATCAGTCATCAGCTGTGCATGGTGCTAACACGCTAAATCCTGCGAGCTAAACTCCAGGGTGCAGAAGTTTGACACAATTAGGATTTTCCTGTAGAGCAGAGTGGTGTGTCTTTTGCTGCTGGTTTGGAACTGGCAAGTCACACTGGGAAGCTAAAGCTTCCAAACTTTGCTTAACTTCAGCTGAGCCACTTTTATCCTGACCTTCTGGATGCTCAGCGAGGGATAGGTCACAGCTCACAGAGGCCTGGGTGCCAGTCGATTTAAAACGAGCCGCTGTACGTTTACAACGTCAGATACACGGCGCCAAAATCTCAGTGCCCATCCTCATGTGAGGAAGTGTTTAATAAAAGCAACGGCCTTATCTCGGATCACACAAACACATAGATCCACTATCTCTGGACTGGTTAGAGAAGCATGAAGGCATCTCCACCTGGCTCCCAGCCACAAACATACTGAGTGTTAACACACTTGTAGCCACTGGGGCCTGCGTGAACCACAGGGACAATAATTGAAAGTTGGCTCGCTTCAGAGAGCGTGACACCAAACCAAGAGGGGAACCAACAGCAGTTCTGGACTCTTTTTTTTTTTTTGTGGGAGTTAGTAAGTACTTGGGATAGGTCAGAAAGGGGTGTCAGGCCCTGCCCAGTGGCCAGACTCTAGCGGGGGTGGGGCGGTAAAAGCCATACAGAGAAGCGGAGGACACAGAGAGAGGGTTAAGTCCTGGCTGCCATGCCTAATGCTTCAATCTTCTTGCCCCCCTCGCTACAACAACACGGGATCAACAACGACAGGATCAACAAAGCTCCAGCCAAAATCCTCTGACGCACTGGAACAGAAAATTCCCATCACTCCCCGGGCCGCACAGGGAACGCCAAACACACACACAGACACACACAGATGGACATATCTCCGACTACTTGGGGAACAACAAACAAAGGCTGTAAATACAGCTGCAGACGGCTGGGCAGATAACGGCCAATCCCAATCCCCAACTTGTTCTGCGGCTCAGCGGCTGCTGACTGCCCTCTGCAGCTCGCCGTCTCAGCCTTTCAGACACCTGCTGCTTAACACTCCCAGAGATTTGGATAACAAAGTAAACAGCTTTTCCTCTTGAGTTTGAGTAAAATATTTCTCATCTTTTAATCAAGGTAATATTGAGCATTTGAGCAATCCCTTCTTCAAGTGGATAGAAATCAACCTGTACTTTAGAAAAATATCTGTCTGGGTGGAAAGATGGACAGATAGGATCCCTGCAGTGGAAGACACGGAGGGAAGGAAAGGAGGAGGTGGAAGGTTCAGCAACTCTGGTTTTAGAGGGGTGTTTGGTGTAATCCAGGAAGTTGGTTCAGTAACTCCATCCATCCGTCCCGCCGACTCAGTGAAGGACAGCAGGAGGAAGGATGAAGGAGGCCCTTGTCTAGAGAGCCAGGGGTTTTCCATATCTGTCCTCTGCGTTGTAGCCAGCCTCTCTAAACAGCCTGGGAGTCTGTTATGGCTGGGGTAGGCACACATAAGCACACACACACAAACACACACGCATGCACACACACATGCACGCAAGCACACACGCACACACACACGCACACACGCATGCACACCTGCACACACACAATCACACAAGCACACACACACACACACACACACACGCACGCAGGCACACATGCACATACACACACACGCACGCACGCATGCACACATGCACACGCACGCACGCATGCAAACATGCACACACACACGCACGCAAACATGCACACACACACGCACACACGCATGCACACATGCACACACACACACATGCACACACACACACGCACGCCGGCACACATGCACATACACACACACACACACACATGCATGCACACCTGCACACACATGCACGCACACACACACACACACACACGCAAGCACACACACACACACATGCACGCACACGCACATACCACAGACCTTGCTTCAATGTGTTTTCTCACAGGTGACTGTTGTAAGGATGATTTAATGCTTAACTGCAATCAGTGTTAAAGCATTCCACACAGGGTGTTTGTATATGTGTGTGTGTGTGTGTGTGTGTGTGTGTGTGTGTGTGTGTGTGTGTGTGTGTGTGTGTGTGTGTGTGTGTGTGTGTGTGTGTGTGTGTGTGTGTGTGTGTGTGTGTGAAGACTCCCAGAGGAGTCCTCTCTGCCAAAGCCACTTCTGCAGATCTGTTGAAAGATCGTCAAGAGACTTTTGCTCCATCTACTGTATGTGTGTGTGTGTGTGTGCGTGCGTGCGTGTGTGCGTGTGTGTGTGTGTGTGTGTGTGTGTATGTGTGTGTGTGTGTGTGTGTGTGTGTATGTGTGTGTGTGTGTGCGCACACATCTGTATTTCTATCCATATCAGGACTTTGCATTGACTTCCATTCATTTTAGTAACTGCATTCATGCCTAACCCAAACCCTAAACCTCACCCCTAAGCCTAAAACAGGGGATCCGCCGGATTATGACTGGGTTTTGGTCCTAGGTAAGGCTGGTTGTACAAGTACACACCATCAAACCTGCAGCCCCCCATCACCCTGCCACTGCTCTGGGACATGGATGATCTTTTAAACTTTCAGTGGCAGATTCGGTGCCTCAGTAATGTGAAGGAAGAATTGTTTTTTTTTTTTGCTCGTTCCTGCCTCTTGTAGTTCAAAACAAAATTGCCCCAAAATGCAAAATTTATTTTAAACGATTTTTTTTTCACATTAAATGCAACAATAACATTTTTTCCCAAAAGGACTATTCAAAAGAACTCTTACTTTAAACATTTTCTCCTCCAAAGCTGCACACAACAACGTACTCATAATACTAGTTTTAGACAGCCAAAGCTTGTTAAATTGCAGCTTTCACAGTGCAAGGCGTTTTATTTCTTGCCTAAAATTTGTTCTGTGTCAGGTCCTTAGCCATCTAGTCACTCAACATCATTTCTTTCATTCTCTCTATTTCAACCATTTCAAGCCCATCTAGGCAGGCTGACATGTCGCTGTAGTGGGCGTATGACAGTCAAACACATTTCAGCGTAATTGCCACCTCATAACGTCATAATTACCATACGCGCTGCACCCCTCACTTCTGAGAGGCTCGACAATAATGGGAAAGCTGTAATGATAGGTGTGTATCATGGTGCATGCACGCACACACACACACACACACACACACACACACACACACACACGTGTGCAACCCAAAAACCACATTGTTCCCACATGTCTGCCCCAACTCTGGCCTCGGGTTATTATTATTTTTAGTTTTTTTTTTTTTGGTCCTTTTTCCTCACGCTGAAATCTCCCATTTAATTAAATTAAAAATGTTAAACAACCTAATTGGAAACAACTGGCTGCTAAAATTAAATTACATAAACAAAACTATTCTGACAGATTACGTCTAATATTAGGCATCTGGGCCGTATTAGGCCCCAGCAATAACAGCTTTACCACATAGGGAGGACGAAGGAGCAGGCTATTTTCTGGTGTATTAGCTTCAACTGGACAAGAAGGTGGGTTGTGTGAGTCTGGGCACTCCACAACACGGCCATGTTTATTTATCCTCTATTAGAGAAGAAGCATTAAACCGAAAAAGGACCCGCTCCCCTGCTGATTTCTTTCTCCTTCCCACCGGGCAAATGAAGAACATGTGGAAATGAGACAAAGGTGAACGAGAGGGCCAGAAAAGTGCAGATGTGTTAAGAAGTGCCAACAACTGTGGATGCTGTAAAGTTTAAATTCAAATGTATGTCCTGCAATGAGCTTCTGCACAAAGAAGTGGGTTGACGTAGAGCTGAATGCTGAACTATTGGTAGTTTAGTAGAAATTAAACACAGTCTTAAGAGCTGCAGCTGCAGTCAAGGTCAACTCTGTGCCTAAAACCCCTTTTCTGTCTCTCTTGCTCTCAAACTTTGTCTCTGATCTCTACGTGACACCCAAACATCCTCTCACCGTCTATCTTTCTCCCCTTTTTCCCGCTCTCACTCCCCTGCTGTGGTTTCAGCCCATGTCATCACATCACAGTCGACAGCTCTAATCACTGTGCAGAGCGGACAGGCTGTAAAACATGGCAGGGACTGACAGCAGGGCTCAACACGAGCACCTTTCATCTGTTACCAACACACACACACACACACACACACACACACACACACACACACACACACAAGGGCAAACATGCTTACATACACAGAGCACTCATTTGCATGAGCATGTGTAAGAACAAATTCGGGGTGATCCCATTTTTGCAGCTGTCCTTCAGGTGAGCTTTTTGTGAAACGTCAAGCCCAGGGAGGAGTCGTGGAGGAAAGGAATGAAAAATTTCTGAATCTTTGTTTGATCTGTGTAATCTGGGAGCTTTAGGACACAAGGCTGTCCAAGATTAGGCAGAGTAGACATCTGACCCCCACAAAAACTAAAATTGCTGTGTTACTGATGAGGAATGTGCGTTATGACTTGGTCTTTGGTAAGGGATGTCCCATATTTCCACTTGCAGCCTAATAAACTGACTTTAAAACGTGAGTATGTACCCTTAACTTAGTGCACACTGGCTTTTTGTAGACATTAGCATTAAAAGTTGGAATGAGCACGATCAGTGCAGAGGTATAAGGTGTTCCCATGAACATAGAACTAAAAGGATTCTTCTCAGAATAAATGAACATGACGCCCGCGCGTCAACAACCATGAACCTGAAGAACAAAAAGTCTATTATTTTAAACAGTTTATATTAGAATATTTTTTGGGTTTTAGACTGAGCATTGTAATTCCTGGTTATGCTCTGCAGAAGGCAAATACATTTAAGAAGGCTTATTGTCTGATAACATTGGCAGTCCCTGTCAATTTAAATATTAGAATAGTCAAAGAAATTCAAAAATCTACTTCACCTACCTTTTTTTCTCTTAATCTGATTTTAAACTGTATGTAAAATAAAGTTCAAAAAGGCAAAAACACGGTTCTCAACCTTGAGACAGCTATGTTTTACTCCCTTTGTTTTTCAGTCATTCTTGAGTTTTTACTTCCTACCACTTCCTGTGTGACTTTGACATGACGTTAAATTGTGAACAGTTGAGAATGGATCGACTGAAAAAAGAGTTTTCACAAGAACTGAGCTTTATTTATGTGTCTATATGCCTTCCAAGGCCCCTTTCATTCTGGATGATTCCCCACTATGCTTCACATCCTGCATGACCAATTAGAACACGGCTGGATCATGGCAAATTTGTAAAATTTCCATTATTGAAAGGCAGTCATGGCATGTATTGGGTGTTTTTACTTTGTATTTCAAACAATGACTCAAGGACAGAGCTGGGAGTTTTAGTCAAACAAATATAATTTAAGGTTTTTAATGGAGAATTTGCAGTCTGTAGTCTGAATCTCTGCATGAGCAAGTAACATAATCTCCCTTACGTTTCACAGAATTACCCACAGTAGTATTATGAGCCAGTTAAAGCTGGGATATGCAGCTTAAAAATGTTTAAGTCACGTAGAAATGTGCACACATCTGTGACTTTTTGTCTCTGTTCTATCAAAAAAAAACAGCTAATCTTTTAGAATTTATATTTCTCCAAAGCCCCTCCCCTGGCCTTTACAGCAAAACGAATCATTGTGTCAGCCTAAAGCGTTTGACCAATAAAGTTGTGTATCTATGAGAGGGAGCTGTCAATCAAGGATGCGACCCAGTACCCAGCACGCACACAAACTTAGCCTGAATGCTAGCTCAACCTGTGTTGAAGATATGTCGGTCTGATAACTTCAAACTAACTGTGGAGGAGGAGGAAGGGGAACGAAAACAGTGATTAGTGTAGCGCTTAACCTTATGCTCTAAGCCCACGTTTTCCATCATTTCCATCAACAGTAACAGGGGAACAGGGATCCCACTTCATTGGTTCAGATCATATTCGTCAGATAGACAAGTTAGTGTTCACATTGACAGCTTTTCCTCTCCATCTACTCCACTTCGCTGGGGTGTGCCTCAGGGTTCGATTCTAGGGCCACTACTTTTCTCGATTTACTTATTGCCATTGGGGATGATTCTGACAAACCTTGGAATAAGTTATCACCTTTATGTGGACGATTGCCAGATTTATCTGGCTTTAAGTAAACCTGACTCAACACGCCTCCTTGTCGACTGTATTACTGCAGTTAAAGGCTGGCTGTCGGAGAACTTCCTTTGCCTTAACGAAAACAAGACAGACACCGTTCTTCTAAATGGTAAAATGATAAATGGCCTGTATTTGATATAGCGCCTTTTAGAGTCCTGGAACTCCCCAAGGCGCTTTACAATACAACCAGCCATTCACCTATTCACACACACATTCACACACTGATGGTGATGAGCTACGATGTAGCCACAGCTGCCCTGGGGTGCACTATGGATTATGTTTCGGTGTGTCCGTCCAGATCGGTGTCCTTTTGGGAGTTTGCCAGGCGTCTGCAGGAGATCTTTGGCCGTTGCTCGTCTCCTGTTCATGCCTCCGAATCCACACCCCCAGGACATCAGGTCACCTCGTCCATATCCACTCTGTCTGTCCCGGGGCATCAGTACTCTCCTGCTCCCATCAGATCCGGTTTCCTTTCCCTTTGTCATGTCCCTGTTGACGCCGTCTCTCCCTCCACCCGACGACGACGCCGGAACCGTCGCCAACAACCCCCGTCCAAACACTACCCGCCCGCACCGCATCCTGCTTCAGCGGTGGTCCCGGAGGTAGCACCGCATCCTGCTTCAGCGGTGGTCCCGGAGGTCACACCGCATCCTGCTCCAGCGGTGGTCCCGGAGGTAGCACCGCATCCTGCTTCAGCGGTGGTCCCGGAGGTCGCACCGCATCCTGCTTCAGCGGTGGTCCCGGAGGTCGCACCGCATCCTGCTCCAGCGGTGGTCCTGGAGGTCGCACCGCATCCTGCTCCAGCGGTGGTCTCGGAGGTTGCACCGCATCCTGCTTCAGCGGAGGTCCCGGAGGTTGCACCGCATCCTGCTCCAGCGGTGGTCCCGGAAGTCGCACCGCATCCTGCTTCAGCGGTGGTCCCGGAGGTTGCACCGCATCCTGCTCCAGCGGTGGTCTCGGAGGTCGCATCGCATCCTGCTTCGGTGGTGGTTCCGCAGAAAGCAGTGCATCCTGTCTCAGCGGTGGTCCAGGGAGGTCACACCGCATCCTGCTTCAGCGGTGGTCCTGGAGGTCGCACCGCATCCTGCTTCAGCGGTGGTCCCGGAGGACGTATTGCGTCCTGCTTCGGCGGTGGTCCCAGAGGACGCATCGCATCCTGCTTCAGCGGTGGTCCCGGAGGACGCATCGCATCCTGCTTTGGCGGTGGTCCTGGAGGACGCATCGTACCCTGCTCCGGTAGTGGTCCTGGAGGACGCATTGCATCCTGCTTCCGTGGTGGTCCCGGAGGATGCATCCCATCCTGTTCCGGCGGTGGTCCCGGAGGACGCATCGCATCCTGCTCTGGCGGTGGTCCCGGAGGACGCATCGCATCCTGCTCAGCCCGTCCACGAAGTTCAGGTCCAGCCTGTCCATGAGGTTCAGGTCCAGCCCGTCCACGAGGTTCAGGTCCAGCCTGTTCAAGAGTCTTCGTCTCCAGAGTTCCCGTCTCCAGAGTTCCCAGAGTCTACGTTCCTGTCTCCAGAGTTCCCAGAGTCTACGTCCCTGTCTCCAGAGTTCCCAGAGTCTACTTCCCTGTCTCCAGATTTCCCAGAGTCTATGTCCCTGTCTCCAGAGTTCCCAGAGTCTACGTGCCTGTCTCCAGAGTTCCCTTAGTCTACGTCTCTGTCTCCAGAGGTATTGTCTCCAGAGTTCCCGTCCCTGTCCCCAGAGGTCCTTTCTCCAGAGTTCCCGTCTCCCCAATCCCAGAGTCTACGTCCCTGTCTCCAGAGTCCCTTCAGTCTCCAGAGTCTACGTCCCTGTCTCCAGAGTACCCTCAGTCTCCAGAGTCTGCGTCCCTGTCTCCAGAGTCTCCTCAGTCTCGAGAGTTCCCTCAGTCTCCAAAGTCACCTGAGTCTCCAGAGTCCCCTCAGTCTCCAGAGTCCCCTCAGTTCCCGTCTCCAGAGTCCCCTGAGTCCCCTCAGTCTCCAGAGTCTACATCCCTGTCTCCAGAGTCCCCTCAGTCTTCAGAGTTTACGTCCCTGTCTCCCGAGTCCCCTCTTAGTCATAGTCAAGTGTCCCCTCTTAGTCGAAGTCCAGTGTCCCCTCTTAGTCATAGTCCAGTGTCCCCTCTTAGTCTTAGCCCAGAGTCCCCACAGTGTCTTAGTCCAGTGTCCCCTCAGTATCTTAGCCCAGAGTCCCCTCTTAGTCGTCCTCCTCTAGTGTCATCTCAGTGTCTTAGCCCAGAGTCCCCTCTTAGTCGTCCTCCTCTAGTGTCCCCTCAGTGTCTTAGCCCAGGTTCCCCTCAGTGTCTTAGCCCAGAGTCCCCTCTTAGTTGTCCTCCTCTAGTGTCCCCTCAGTGTCTTAGCCCAGAGTCCCCTCAGTGTCTTAGTCCAGAGTCCCATCTTAGTCCTCATCCTCCAGTGTCCTCTATCCCCCGTCGCTGGCCCCCCAGACTACCGCAGTCCCAGCTCCTGGTTCCCCGTCGCCGGCCCCCCAGACTCTTCTGGCCCTCCTTCCTGGTCCCTCTCCTCCCGCCCTGCTCTGGTTTCCAGAGGCGAGGCTGCCGAGCACTGGCGCCACCGGTCCCTCCGACCACCACCAGCAGGCAACGTGGGTTAAGTGTCTTGCCCAAGGACACAACGACAGCAACAGACTGAGCGGGGACTCGAACCTGCAACCTTCCGATTACGAGGCGAGCACTTAACTCCTGTGCCACCGTCGCCCCACAATCCAATTAATCCAATAAATTCAAAGCATGCACCTGGTGACTACACTCTATCTGTCATGACTCCCAATCTTTCACCCTCCTCAGCCTTCATTCAGCTCACCTGGTCCCTTCGCCAAGCTCCTTTCAAGCCCTGTTTACCCTGGCAACCACAATCAACTCCATTCATCTCACCTGTTCCTGTCATCAGCTTCATCCACTTCACCTGCTCCTGACTCCTCAGCTCATCACTCACACCTGCTCCCCCTGCTATATATTCACCAGTCAGCCACCAGTTCCCTGCCAGATTATTGAAAGCCTTTGCCAGTAAATTCTCCAGCCATCCACCCTGCCTGATCTCTGCCTCCGGACCTCGTTTTTCTCCTGACCCCTGCCTTTTACGCTGCCTGCCTTTATGACCTTCGCCTGTCTCCGATTCTGTCTCCAGCCTCTCCCACTCTGCAGCAAATAAAAGACGTTTTTATCTACTTTTCTGTGTTTGGGGTCTTCACGGGTCTTCCGAGTTCTGTTCGTGACACTACCGATTTTAAATCTTAAATCCTGTGTATCCAGTCTGGGAGTGAAACTTGACTCTGATCTGTTAATGAGTTCACAAATTAACTCTACAGTCCGGTCCTGCTTTTTTCAACTACGTCGCATCTCGCGCTTAAAGTCAACAGTCAAACGACCTCAGCTGGAGTCTGTTGTTCACGCCTTTGTAACCACACGTTTAGACTATGCCAACTCACTACTTGTAGGTGTCAGCATCTCAGCAATCGAGCATCTACAGAGAGTGCAAAATGCGGCGGCTAGGTTCCTGACAAACACCTCGAGACGCTGTCACGTTTCACCCATCCTTGCACGCTTGCACTGGCTGCCTGTTAAATACCGCATCCAATTTAAGGTTTTGACCTTGTCTACAACATTCTGAATGGTCAAGCCTCGGCTTATGTTTCAGAACTGATAAAGAATTATGCTCAAACCATAAACCTGAGGTCTGCAGATCATTTGCTTTTGTGCGTCCCGAAAATGAGGTATAAATCTCGTGGAGAGCGGGCCTTTGCATTCACTGCCCCTAAACTCTGGAATGCTCTCCCCCTTAGTGTTCGACAGGCCCCACAACTGGGTGGATTTAAGTCGGTACTGAAGGCCTTCTTCTATCATTTAGCTTTTATTCAATGATCAAGCTTTTAGTGTTTTTACGTTTTATTATGACTTTGTATTTTATTGTTGTATGTTTCTTTTACAATTTTTTAGATATTACCTCTTACCTCCTACATGACTTTTATTTGTTTTTATCTTGGGGTTTGTCCTTTTTACTGTACAGCACTTTGGTCAGCTGTCATGTTGTTTTTAAATGTGCTATATAAATAAACATGGTATGGTATGGTAAAAAAAAAAAACCTTGATGCGTATCTTTACACTTCTCCAGTCAGGGTGAATAAACCTTCATATTTTCTGAATTTTCTGTGAGGTGTCCTTTAAGCATTTCCACCTCTGCCGCTAGATATCTGCAACTCTCTTTTTATTGATTTTTTAAATTTTTTGTTGACGGGGCAAAGGCGATGCTGTTGGCGAATTTAAAGGAAGATCCTGGCAAATCACAAGCTTGCAGACTCCGACTCATTAGAGCAATGTTTTAAAAAGTCAGCTAGACTTAGAAGTTGCTTCACAAAGCAGAGCAGATTACATGTGTAATATGGATCTCAGGTCGAGATGCACTTTTCTCTTTAAGTGTCCCAGTTCTCACAAGACTGATGCGTTTTTGAGTTTTTCTGTGTTAAACTAAGTAACACGCCAGGTCTTTATACTTCCCAACTTTATACTATAAGCTGTTGCTTTGACCACTAGATAAGTGTGTGAGAAGCCAAATGTTATCTTATCCTAAAAATGTATCCAAGACACTTTCCATCTACAGATTTGATTATATCATAATGGGATCTTCATCAAGTTTTATTTGATACTTTTATTTCAGATCCCCGGAATCAGGAAGAGCAGAAACAAGAAAAAAATAGTCTATCTTTAATGCAAAGAAACCTAACAGAACAATGGGTGAAGTGATGCATTACCTAAAATGCTAACTTGAGCACATTTTCAATGGCAATGAAATTATAACAAAAAGTCATTCATCGTTTCTCAACAATATTGGATTGATCTATAATCCTCAAGTACCACAGGTGGTACTAAGGATCCTTGTAGTGGTAATCAGAAAAGTGTGTAGTACTACATATTTACAATCAAAGAAAAAAACCATCAACTATGCTGAACTGTGATCAAAGCTGAACACCATAATTATGAGCTTGACTCCAAAAGAAACTGCTCAAACTTAAACTGCAGTAGAAGATATTTCTTCTGTTACAACTGTTGTTGATGATGGTCAACCAGTGTGTTGGTAGCCCCTTAAGCAGCAAGTCTGCCAAAGGGTTCCTCCAGAAAAACACTATGCCATCTGTTGTCCTGGAGGGGAATATCTTTGCAACACTTCCCAGGAAAGGGAGACGTCCGAACGGAGAACATCAAAGCGTGTGTGCAACTCCACAACTGACCTGATGAAGAAGTATAAATTAGGCTTTCACTTAAAGTGGGAACCTGAAGAAAGGAGGCTACATCTATTTATTATTTTTTCTTTTACAAAATGTAGCTTGCTTGAATGGTGTAGCGTAGTTAACTACATACTAGAATCAACACTGTTTGCTATCAGCTTTGTTAGATTCTGAGAAAAGATCCAAACAAGTTAACAATGAAGCTTTTATCATATATAAATATCTAGGATATTATATATTCGATAGAAGTTCATATGCCAACGAGCTTGGTCTATTTTTAATCCAAAGATTAATGTTTAATTTAAGATAATTAAATTTAATGGCAAACGTTTTATTTAATCAGAAGTTTAAAGGACTCTTCGCTTTTTCAATAACCAGAAATATACACCATTCTATGTTTCATTTCAAAGAAGAGTCAAGTTTTTAAAGTTAAGAATTTATTACTAACACTTTTAAAAAATAACATTTTGAAATGACAATTTAGAAATGACCATTTTTAACAGACAATTTGATAGCAAAACTTGTTTTAAAGGTAAACCTGTGACTGAATGGAAGCTAAAATGAAAATGCGAGTTTTTGGATGCGTGAATGAATGTCAGAAGGTTTATTTCAGCGAGAGAAGCATTTCTGGGCGGAAAGTTGGTTTGCAGCTAACTGAGTAGTTTCTTAGGAAGAACAGCATCAGACACCATCTGTGTGCTACCTCACCCAACAAGACAACCCTCTGTGTGGATTTGGAGGTCAAGGAGGATGTTGTCAGCCTCAGGGGCACTCGGTCCGGTAGAGAAGACCCGAGTAGAACCGATCCTCTGGTCCAGAGATGTCGCAGGGTACACGGTGTCGAGCGTCTGGCTTAACTCTGAAGGCTTTTGCGTCAGCTGTTTACAGTTGCGTTTATTCTAAGCAATTCTATCGGCATGACAGAATGCTTAGTAGAGATTCGGGCGGCCGTCCCTATTCTCCTGGTATGGTTCAAGAACGGAACTTTTTGCTGCGGAATTCGGTTTTAACAAAACCCTCAGAACACGCCCTCTCAGCATCAGACAGCTTGGTCATGAGGTAACGACATTTGAGATGGTTTTACCCTTTACCCTGGATCCCTTCTGTATGAGGCTGGTTAACATGCAAGATGGCCTTCTGGTTTACTGAACACACATTACGGATCATCAACAATGATTATTATTATACCCAAAGCATAATAAGTCATTTCAGTAATTAAAATACATTTATACTGAATGAAGAGATTATTTATGATGGTTGTAGTCAAGAGTTTATTCAAATTATTATTTAAAATTATTATTTAAAATTATTATCATGAAACTTGAAGCGTCCTTCATCTTGGGACGGAACTGCAGCAGATAAAGATGGTTTCAGCAGACATCATGGCTCCTGGCGTGGTTAATCTGTGGGGCAAAGTTACAGATCGACCCAGCTTGACCCAGCTGGGAAAATGTGACCTTTGTCACAAATTAGAGGCCATTCATGAAGCTTTTTACAAGAACATCAACTTTTAGAGGTGTAAGGTTATGAAGTTCATGGTTTTCAACTCCATACAGCTGGCCCCTGGGCACAATAACACCGTGTAGAAAAACCAAGGTCGGGTTGTTCCTCAGACTGTTTACATTCCAGGAGAAGAGTCCGAAGGAGAAGAAGAAGCTTTACCTAATCAAAGTACTTTATTTGTGATTAAAATTATTAAGCAAAACAGATGTTGATCAACAATAATCAAGTGAATGATCTGTGAAATAAATATGTCATGAATTATGTTTAATGAAACCAGGACTACGGTGCAGACATACTGATCCTCATCTCCATAGAAATGCATGACACATTGTTCCAACCAATCAGAGCTTTCGGCTGCCGCAGGAGAATCTGGTGTTGACTTCAAGTGTCCAATCTACTTTACTGAAACTTATCAACAATTCAGAGATATAAAACAAGGCAACGCCATTTTAAGTCAGTTCCATTTTGACTTCAGTTCTATTCACCATCATCCTAAAGACAAGCGCAGCCTGGCCGGATGCGTTTTCTTTAAACTAAGAACTGTGAAACGGGAGATTTTCGTCGTTTACAACCAGACGACGTCCTTTCAAAATAAGAGCAACTGCTGACGCTGCTGAATCGTACCGGGCCGACCCTCCAGACGGGTTTTGAAACGTTGTGACCGCTGCACCGACAGCTCCATCGTACATCCGAGGTTTCCAGACCTGGCAATTCCTGATCTACTTGGGAGACCCCACTGGGTACGTACACGGCAAAATAGCGGCTCATGTCATCACTTTATAAGCCTCGTGATATCTAGTCATAACAAAGACGACCAGATTCGATTACGTCATCTTAGAGAATCTGAACCAGACCCACACACACACACACACGCACCAACACAACATCCGAATCCATTCTCATCCATCACAGAGTAGTCCTGGTAGATTGTTTAGAATTTATAATTCAGAAATTAAAGATTCTCAAACGATCCCATCTCTCTCTCTTTTATTGTCTCAAAGTCAATACAGAGTGTTTAATTAAACTCCCTGATGATAAAAACAGCCTATTCTTCTGTTTATAAAAGTGAACTACTAACAGTGTATTAAAATACAACTTTGGTTAGTTACATCACTTTGATTCCGTTACATATGGCGAGCCAAGCTTGATATCTGCACAGTTTATTACACTTTGTGCCGACTCTGAGACATTTTATTTGGGATTTTTAGTTCACTGTCTGTGTGTTAGAGAAAAGAGAAAAAGGCGAGCGCTTCCTCATTCAGCTCTCAGAAAGGGGGGGTGCACATTCATCACCCTCCGACGGGAGGCGCTGTTTCATCAAAACACCTTAAGTGCTGACGTGTGCTGGTGGCCATTTTGAGGCCTACATCTAAGGGTAAACATTTCTCCTGTTTTATTGCATTGGAACCGTCTGTTTATTGTTTGTCGTGGTGTTTGTGACACTGTGTGCGTCCATTTGTGTAATCGGAGACAGAAGACTCCGTCGGAAATTTATTTCCGTTCGATGAGCGCAGGATTCGCGCTGTTCTTAGTCGGAATTCTCGTTAGCACCTGCCGTTGCTTGACTGCTCGGTAAACGCTGTCAGCCGAGAACACCCGCAGAGCGGTACTGAATCCAGATTGCGTACACTTTTAAGACCCTTTCAATCACGGAGCGAGAGGCACGTTGGTTGATCGAGGCAATTTTGAGACCCTGATCGCTACAGGGCGTTCGCTAGCATTAGCCGACGAGCTAACTAGCCACTCTCGGTGTGAAGGCTCGGGAACGCGTCCCGCGGAGCTTTCTAGCCGTTCCGACGCAGCGGAACTGCGTCCTTTAATCCGCTAAACCTTCCGGTACGGAGTACTTTAAGGTAACCTTAGCGGCGGTTCTGAAACACGCCCCAGTGTTCAGAATCGTGTGATTGCTACGGGGATCCAGGCCGGGTGTCGGACGACGCATGCGCGGCGGTCCGCCATCTTAGGTGCCCGACACGTAGCTCGACCCGCCATCTTGGGCAGGTCAAATGACAATGATATTTTTTTTTTTTTTTTGGCATTATTGAACAATTTTGCCCAAAATAATCATTCACCAGCCAAGCTTCCTTGTAACTACTTCTTTTAAAAAAATCTACAGGTAAGGTTGTTTCTAAATAAACATCTAATTAGAAGGCAAATTTAAAAAGTAAATTAATAAATAAAATAAAAAAGGACTATTTACTATTTTGGAAAATGGACTCAGAGGTAGCGATGCAATTTCAAGCCCAACTTCAGGCAGCGATTCAAAACACTTTCCTTCCCATGATGACTAACATGATGAACATGATTTGCGCTCTTCAGAAAGACGGCGAGGACGTCAAACAATTCATGCGTGATTCTCAGGCGACACGGGCTGCAGGTCCGGGTTTGCCTGAGAAGCCACAAAATGAGACTGAAATGCTGCAGGTTGATGTTTTCACAGGTTCTGATTCACAGGAAAACAACAACACCTCTAAGGAAAGCGACGACACCTCACCGGTCGTTCCGTCCGTGGCGATGTTAGGCGATGAACCCGCAGATGACGACCGCAGTACCACTACTACCACCGCCGTGACTGAGAAAATTTTGCTTGCACCTCTGGTCGTGAGAAGGGGATCTGATAGGCCCGCAGTGGAGGTCACTGTAAATCAACGACAACGCTGTGTCGCATTATTAGACACAGGAGCGGACATCTCGCTCATCAGCGGAGCTCTTTACAGCAGCATGTGCGAACAAAGGGGGGAGGACATCTCAACCCCCACACTCATTTCGGGCCCAAAGGATTTTGACGAGTTCTATGGCGCTCCCTCGCCCGCGGCTGCGACGGCTGAGGTCAACATCTCGATAGGGGGCATGTCCTTTAAACACCTCGTGTACATCACCGAGGAGATGCCGATGCCCATGCTCTTAGGGTTGGACTGTCTCCAACGCCTTGACGCTGGAATCAGCGGTGCGTCCGGACGACTGTTTGCACGTGTGCGGGAGCCAAAGCCGTGCAAACCGTGGCCTGACACAGGCGGACGCCCTTCGGTGGCGTGTCTTTCGCGGGGGTACGCGATTTCGACCTCACCACCACTCTCGAAGCCACCGGGTAGACCCCCGGAACTTCTGTTACAGATTGAGAAGGTCATAGACCACTTCTACGACCAGAACCTGCGAACTCACCTGCTGGCAGCATTCTCGTTCGCACAGGCATCTCTGGGAAAGTCAGCTGAAGGCAGAAAAACTTATTACGATAAGAAAGCCTCACCTTCCGAACTCGATGTAGGTGACCAGGCCTGGTACTACATTTTCGCTCCCGAAACGGGTAACAATAATGCGACCTCGGGGAAGCTGGCTAAGAAACTTTGGCCCAGATGGTCTGGTCCATACCTGGTTACAGATAAGATCTCTCCGGTCGTGTATCAGATCATGATCGCCGACAAAAACATGGCGCCCGTCTACAAATGGGTACACAGGGGCCATATCAAACTGCACAAGGGTCCCACAGATTTGGCCGATACCAACATCAACAATCCACCGACTTCAAAAGGGGGGTGGTAAATACGTCCCGTTGGTTCCACAGATTTCTGTCTCTGCTTACACAAATTTGTTTGTTTGTGAGTGTACATGGTTGTCTTTCCTGTTATACGTCACGTGCAGAATTAAGGTGGGTTGAGATGGACGTGCTGTGGGCTCCTGGAGTCAGGTGAAAGGCCAGGTAACAGTGAGTGGGTTAGGTCACATAGTACTGTTGTCCAAAATTTTGTTTTTTTTTTTATCTTTACTAATCACAATTCCTTAGGGGTACATTCACATGAACATGATTACTAACCACTGATTTACATTTTAGTGCTGATTTACATTTCTGTTTTTTATAGTACCTTTGACCAGTTGATTTTTACAGTGACAATTATGTTTGTGATTATCAATTCTTTGATTTATCCTACGGGGCTATAACCCATTTTGCCCCTGTCCTGACACAAGTATTTACAGTGAGGATTCACTGATACCGGTTAGGGTTTCTTTCATTTTTCTGCTTCTCGCATCATTCCTTTTCGCATCTTACACAGTCAGGGCTGCATCCATTTCTTCACTTAATGGGTAATTACACTTAAAACTAACACATAGTACAAAAGGCACTCATAGAGTTAGGTTTTTATTATTTTTTTATTTCTTTGATGACATGAAATGCACTTTTGTCGTGTCTACATTGAAGTGCCTACACTGTGCTCTCTCTCCTCTGCTGAGCTTGTGAGGATCCTGCGTCCTGGGGGTGGATCCGTGACTCGTCATCTGCATCAACTACTCCTGGGTGGTGCTCCGGCTCGTTGGCCTTGGACGACTGTGGTTCCGGCGTGGCTGCTGGGACACCTCATTCGTTGGGTTTACTGTCACCCGCTCTTCCCTTTTTGTGGATTACGATAAGTACTCTTACATAATTCAATTTTTATTTGGAATATTGCCCTGCCTGCGGATACAACAATCGATTTTTAATTGGAATACTACCCTGTTCGTGGATACGTTCAAGATTTGCTCCTGCTTTGCTTTATTGCCCGTGAGGATATGACGTTGCTGTTGCTTCGTTTATGGCTTCCATGGGGAATAATTAATAACCTGCTGACTTGTGTTCTTCCTGAGGAGTGTGCGAGACTGTTCTCCGGCGTGGGGTTCGTGCCTCACCACAGACGGCTGTTCCCTTGGGATCGCATCCGGTTCTGTTGTCGAGATTCTTCATAACTTGGGTTTGTTCAACGACCAAGTGGTCTCTTGAAGGACCACATTGACCTTGAAAAGGGGGGATATGTAAGGTTATGAAGTTCATGGTTTTCAACTCCATACAGCTGGCCCCTGGGCACAATAACACCGTGTAGAAAAACCAAGGTCGGGTTGTTCCTCAGACTGTTTACATTCCAGGAGAAGAGTCCGAAGGAGAAGAAGAAGCTTTACCTAATCAAAGTACTTTATTTGTGATTAAAATTATTAAGCAAAACAGATGTTGATCAACAATAATCAAGTGAATGATCTGTGAAATAAATATGTCATGAATTATGTTTAATGAAACCAGGACTACGGTGCAGACATACTGATCCTCATCTCCATAGAAATGCATGACACATTGTTCCAACCAATCAGAGCTTTCGGCTGCCGCAGGAGAATCTGGTGTTGACTTCAAGTGTCCAATCTACTTTACTGAAACTTATCAACAATTCAGAGATATAAAACAAGGC
Source organism: Nothobranchius furzeri (assembly GCF_043380555.1). Lineage (NCBI taxonomy): Eukaryota > Metazoa > Chordata > Actinopteri > Cyprinodontiformes > Nothobranchiidae > Nothobranchius > Nothobranchius furzeri. The sequence continues at coordinate 51,236,812 of NC_091743.1, read as the reverse complement.
AACGCCATTTTAAGTCAGTTCCATTTTGACTTCAGTTCTATTCACCATCATCCTAAAGACAAGCGCAGCCTGGCCGGATGCGTTTTCTTTAAACTAAGAACAGTGAAACGGGAGATTTTCGTCGTTTACAACCAGACGACGTCCTTTCAAAATAAGAGCAACTGCTGACGCTGCTGAATCGTACCGGGCCGACCCTCCAGACGGGTTTTGAAACGTTGTGACCGCTGCACCGACAGCTCCATCGTACATCCGAGGTTTCCAGACCTGGCAATTCCTGATCTACTTGGGAGACCCCACTGGGTACGTACACGGCAAAATAGCGGCTCATGTCATCACTTTATAAGCCTCGTGATATCTAGTCATAACAAAGACGACCAGATTCGATTACGTCATCTTAGAGAATCTGAACCAGACCCACACACACACACACACGCACCAACACAACATCCGAATCCATTCTCATCCATCACAGAGTAGTCCTGGTAGATTGTTTAGAATTTATAATTCAGAAATTAAAGATTCTCAAACGATCCCATCTCTCTCTCTTTTATTGTCTCAAAGTCAATACAGAGTGTTTAATTAAACTCCCTGATGATAAAAACAGCCTATTCTTCTGTTTATAAAAGTGAACTACTAACAGTGTATTAAAATACAACTTTGGTTAGTTACATCACTTTGATTCCGTTACAGAGGTAAATGTATTGCTTATTATTGCTGAGACAAAAGAGTCAAAGCCTGATTTTGGCTTTTTGTTTTTCTCTCTGTTGTTCCAAACCACAACTTTAGTAAACGGCCTATGTTAATAATTAGTACAGTTTAAAGTTGCACTTGCAAATGACTCGTAAGCACTTGTACTCATTGAGGAAAAACAGGAAATCTTTGCCTCCCTAATGATTCCTTATGTTCCTGACAAATGCAGACTAAAGTATTACTGAAAGGTTTGTTGCGGTGAAAGTGTGCTCTGGTATTCAGTTGGTTTAGGACCAACAGACAAAAACATTGTATTTACACAGCAGACAAAAGCAGTGATCAGACAGAGTACAAGGTGAGGTGAGTAATAATGGATCAGATGTAAAAGGGGGTTGTGAAGGAGTTCTCAGAGGTTGCACCATTGTCATAAAAAAGCGTTCAAAGCATTTGATCGATATCGATAAAATGTATCAAGAATTGAATGCATGTTATTAAGCTTCCCTTGGCTCAAATGGGCTATAAATTTGAGCTAAAAGCAGTGAGGTCTTTGTTAGTTGGAACAAGTGGCAGCCTGGGTCGGTGCTGGAAAATTAGCCAAGCGCTGAAAGAAAATCTATTCAGTGTTTATCTTTGTAGACAAGATTTTAGAGGAGGTTATCCAAATTGTTTGGGTATTTATAAACTTTATTATTCAAAGCAAGCAAATTTTATTGAGTTATATGGGTATTCAAATTATTTCATAAGCATGGAATGAGGAGAAAGGACCAGTGCCTCTCAAGGTTGGTCTGATTGTAGCTGAAGTGTGGTGTTGTCCTTGCACTGTCCAGTCCTTGTATGGTGTCTAGCATTTAGCAGTGTTCATGTGTGTGTGTGCGTGTGTGTGTGAATGAGAGAAAAGGCATTTTTGTGTGTGTGCCCATGCTTGCATGCATCAACACATTAATAAAACAACTTTTTATTGGCAGCATCTGTGTTCTCAATGCAAAAAGCAGTCTGAGTCTGGAATGCATTAAAAGCACACAGAGTGACATCAAACACCAAATACAGGTTGCATTTGCACCTGGAACAACGCTGATTCTTTCCCTCCAGAATGCAGCCGTGAATACATATTAAGATCTTTAAACACACCTGAGCACCTGAGAGAATTTTTACCCAATTTTAGAGAATGAAAACACATCACAAATATTCTTCAACCCAGCGCTGCTAAGAAGGAGCATTTAAGCAAATGGTAACAACATGCTCCACCTTCTTAGACACGGACACACATCCAATTACCGTTTATCGATTGGGCGGGAAATGACAATAGTGAGTTTTGTATCTCTGCAAGAAAACTTTCAGTAAAAGAGAAAAAAATCTAGCTTCCCTCAGCGATCCAAGACTCCTTACAAATTTCCTGTAGCGTTACACGTGTGTAGGGGACAGTTTAAGTGATGCGCGTATGCTTTTCATTGTCGCCCTAAGGGTTCACTGGCCAAGAGGGAGTGAGTGAGATGGTGAAGTTGTGCATGTGTGTGTGTGTGTGTGTGTGTGTGTGTGTGTGTGTGTGTGTGTGTGTGTGTGTGTGTGTGTGTGTGTGTGTGTGTGTGTGTGTGTGTGTGTGTGTGTGTGTGTGTCAGGCAACAGGATGGCTTCAGAAGATTTATCACTGCTTGATCAGGTTGCGGGTGAGTTACTACTGTTACTCCCCCCCTCCCACCTCCTCTACCCAGAGGCCAAGGTGGTATTTCAACCTATATATGACACATAATGCACGCACACACACATGCATAACTATGCACATGGCAGCGCATTAAATTAGGGTGTCTGTGACAGGCTCTGTGTGTGTCTCTCCCATCATCTGGCCATTAGACAGTAATGGCTTAGAGAGAAGTGTAGGGTTTCCCTGTGGGCTCAATACTAGAGCGTTTATTACATACAGCAGAAGCAGCATCCTGTCCCTGCCATTCACTGGAGAGATGGAGCAGATGGGGGGTGGGGGGGTGGGGGGAGTGGCAGTTATTGTAACTATAAGCTCTCTTTCAAACTATTAAGTGGCTAAACTACATCTGCATGGTGAATGGGTGTTTAAGTTGTAAATGACCTGTGTTCTAAATAAATGGTAAGCCAAAAAGTTCAATTATTTGACCCCAAAAACTAATTTACTTGATCATTTTTAAATATAATAACATAGTATTGAATCAACACTCAAATCAAAACGGGTGCATAGGTATCTGACACTTCTGCACTTCTTTTATAAGCATTCCTTCCTTTCCACCTTGCAACACACAAAAAGCTACAAGGTCTTGGTGAAATTTATTATCTTAGAGACTTATTATATAAACGATAAATGACCCACACTCGTGTAGCGCCTTTCAGAGTCAGAGGACTCCAAAGCGCTTTACACTACAGTGTATCATTCAGCCATTCAATCCCCGGTGGTGATGAGCTGGAATGTTGCCAGTTGCCCTGGGGCTCACTGACATATTATACAGCCATGCAGAAATAGTATAAAAACAACATTACAATGTATAAAGGTGTGGGTCTATGATGAGGTAAGTGGCCATTAGTCATCATCCCACACTGGTGAAAGTTTTTCTCCACATTTAACCCATCTCCTGGGGGAGCGGTAAGCTGCAGGCACGGCCACGCTCGGGAACTATTTGGTGGTTTAACCCCCCAATCCAACCTCTTTTAATGCTGAGTGTCAAGCAAGGAGGCATTGAGTTGTATTTTTTAAAGTCTTTGGTCTTTGGTATGACCCTACTGTGTATTTGAAACCAGGATCTCCAATGCCACTTAAAAACTAGCATCAGCTCCGCTCCGCCCACCCCATCGCCGTAGGAATGTGGACGTGATTGAGCACATTGGCAGTCTCCAAAATTGGCACAAAAACTAAATATCAGTGACGTCATTAGCGCATCTCAGAGCACATGGGCGGTGCAAAAGAGCGTGGAGAACATACCGTGATCAACATACCGATTTTTCCGGGAGACTCACGAATTTCAGTGCCCCTCCCAAAAATCACCTGGGGGCACCATTCTCCCGAACTACTCCCAATTTCCACCTGGACATTATTGATAAACCATGCTTTACTAAAGATCTGGTTTCTACCTCTATTACATCATTTATTTGGACTCTCAGCACCGAGGATTCTTTTGAGCGGAGACCAGCTACCGATCGGTAATCGTGAGCTTGCACGCACTTCTGGCGTGTTTGAAATTTGGCTTGTCCCTTGTGAGGGTTGAAGTGACGCAGCGAGCGGCTGCGTCAAGAAAGTGTGTTTGTCGTGTTCATGTCAAATTAAACTGATCACAAAACACTAACTTACTTTCTTTATTTTGTTTTCCTCCTCCAACCCCCATAAACCCCTGTGTGTTCTTCCTAAAGCACTCCTGAAGGACAGCAGACATCAGTGACAACAGGAAGTCGTACAGTTTGAGTTGAAGCTGAGCACTGCAAGTGAAAAAGTCACACAGTGTACACCCGGCTTAAGGAGTGCATCGTGTGTGTGGGGATGGTGCTGCATCAAGGCTGTAAAAGACTAAAGGAGTGAAAGCGAGAGCCTTATAAGTGGAACCCCACATAAACACACGTTGCTCTCTTTGCTGGGAAATGGACAGCGAAACGTCCTAATCCACATGCTTGAGTTCCACGATGAGGTGTCCATATTTCTGTTGGAGCATAGGGCTAATCTCGCAGGCCTCTTGATGGGTTCTGACTAGTTAGCAAGGCTAGCATTTGACAAGCTGTATGGACTGAACATGTCATTGCAGAATGAGAACACAAGCATCATGTCGCTGAATGATAAAATATGTTTATTGAAGTGGAAATTGATCCTGAGCTGGAGGAATCCACAAAGACAAATGGTCTGTAAACAATGTAAAGCCATGTGTCACCGTTTCCATAAAGCGAGTCAGTCAGTGCTGACCTGGGTGCTGCTAGAGAGGGTGCACTTTGCAAACTTTTTAACTTGAGCTTGTAATTACACTACTAGAAAAGATATTGTATTGATGTCACAAAGGCTTTGGTCTGATACTTCAAATGTAAAAAAAATACTTTCTAAACAGTTGTGAATCTTTCAAGAGTTGAGAATCCCAAAAACCTCGGGGAAACTCAAAAAACAAGCATTTGTTGAGTCCCAGACGGAAAAGTTTCCATTTAGTGTGGCAAAGGTGAGGATAGCACAATTAGAAAAGCCCTGCTCAAAACGGAAAAGCGGGGCATTCGATTATTTTCTATGGGGGTTGAACTAAGCACTAGAGAAACAGTGAGGAACTTCATCATTCATCTGAACTAGGAGTCAAAATGCCTCTATTAAGGTTTCTCAGGTATGTCTCAAATCCAGAATCTGATGGAGGTAAAACATGTCTTCTCTGGCCTGGAAACACTTTGGGTTCCCTACGAGGAGCTGTGGAGAGTGTTGCTGGGGTAAGGGACAGGATAAGGGTAAAGCCTGGTTTATGCTTCTCCGTCAGCTCCGCAAGGGACAGACACGCACGGATTGACGGAAGCGTTTTGCTCTCATATTTCTCCGTCTCCTGGAGAGTGTTGCAAAGCAATTGCCCGGCAGGACAACAGAGGGCGTAGCGCTGTTCTGTGGTATCCTGTCATGTATCGGTCCAAGATCGTTTGTTTATATTGTGTTTTTTGTGTATATAAGAGACTTTTAACACGGACGTATTTGTCTCTCATTCTCCCACCTCTAAACCCACGTTTACTGTCATTTCCGTCCACAAATAAAACGCTTGCTGCGCATCTTTTCACTCCTCCAGTCACGGGAGAATTAAACATTCATATTTTTAGAGTTTTTTCGCGAGGTATTCTTCAAGCTTCTCCGTGTCTGCCGCTAGTTAAACTCGGCTCTCTTTGCAATGGCGGCACTGTAAACAACAGCGGCGTCCTGACCAATCACAAGCTTGCATAATCCGTTTCGTTCGACGGATGTTTAAAAAAGTGGGCTCGACTCCGTACGTACTTGCGTGCCTGCCGGAGCCCTACGCAAGGACGGATAATGGCGTTGCGTGTGCTCCTCGCTGACGCAGACGGAGAAGCATAAATCAGGCTTAAGGATCTGTTACCGCTGTGACACCAATTGTGGATAAGCAGGAAAATCTGGAAGGATAAAGACAAAAAACCAACAAGAACATGTAAAAGCACCTGGTAAGAGCAGCCCTAAAAGGATACGGCTGCCTCGCCTGTGTCAGCGCGCAGCTGTAGCTACATCGTAGCTCATCACCATCAGTGTGTGAATGTGTGTGTGAGGGGATGAATGATACACTGTGGTGTAAAGCGCTTTGGAGTCCTTACTCTGAGGCGCTATACAAGTGCGGGTCATTTATCATTTATCATAATGAAATGGGCAGCCAACACCCTCCAGCCCTTTGGCCAATTTAGAATCAATAATTAACCTTGATCTGACCTTTGAAGCAAAGAGCTTCCTGTGAGACGAGGATGCTTACCAATGCCACTGTTCTGCCCCTTGAAACAATACTTTCAAACACAATAGAACATTGCAATTTGACTGCGGATAATAGATTCCTCCCCATGCTCATGATACCGTTGTGATTCCCTTCGCGAGCCTTCTCAGTGACCCCCACAGCAGGATTTAGAGGCATGAAAAAGAAAGGTTTCACATGTGGGAGTCGGGGCTCGACATCATGTTAGTCTTGCACAAAACATGAGCGAATGGGCTGTAATTCCCCAATTTAAGTCCCTTATTTCCATTCTGTCATGTCTGAGCGCTTGTCATGCTTTTGAACAAACATTGACATAATTAAAATGCAAATGCAGTTAGGTGGTTGTGGAGACAGGCCGAGATCTCTAAGCTGATATGCACACAGACTCACAGAAGGAGCAACTCACAAACATGGACAACCCCCTTACAGAAAACACACACAAGCAAGACAACCTCACAATGAAGAACAAATTTGGTGTTGAAGAAAAATAGCTGTGAGGGCCACGTGAGTGGGCCTTTGTTCTCTTACTCAGAGAACACCCGTGTACCTGTTGGTATAGGTGTGCATGTCCGTAGACTCTGTGGGCTTTGGGCTCCCAAGGCCCTGGCCTTTAATAAGAGCAGTTGTTTGATGAGAAAAGGAGCCGGCCTTCACTCCAGGGCCTGGCAGAAGCCTGGGGAGTGGGTAAGTGGGTTAACCCAGAGGCCCAGACAAAGCCCAAGAAATGGATAAGTGGGTCAGCCACCCTCAACTGAACACTCAAAGGATCCACTCTTACTCCGCTCCCTTTTATTATTAGAGTTGGTCTAATGTGTGAAGGGACCTCAGGATGGAACACAGCACTCATCTCTGCATGAGCAGCCAAGCTCCTGTGTGTGTGTGTGTGTGTGTGTGTGTGCGTGCGTGCGTGCGTGCGTGCGTGTGTGTGTGTTTTCTCAAAAGTAAAAGGTTTTTTTCATGCTTTCTTCCTTTAAATCTTCTGGTTCTGGTGTTTACAAAGCAACATGTAATGTTTATGGTAGCCATGTTAACATGGTGATTTGTGAATAAAACATCATTATCGGAAGATTTGCATTTAGATCAACGTTTTCTCTTTTAGTTTCTTTATTATAATCCAAAGTGACTTAATAGGGTGGAAGCAACAATGTTGTTAATTATTCTAACCTGCCTGTTTTAGGACCTTTGGGGGGAAACTGGAGAAGCTGAAGACAACCCTTGGTGATAACACGCTCACTGCAAGCAGAAAGGCTTGAAAAGGACTCCCCTCAATTTGTTGTGAGTTGTTAACTTTTCGGATCAATTCCATTGTGTTTGCTTCTTTTACAGTTTCAGCTCCGATTGTTGCCTTCATCAGAGCGTCACCGATGTCGGTAGGGTCACTTTCGTCGCAGTTTATCTGCGGGCAGTAGAGGGCGATATCGTCCTCTTCTGCCCACGCAGTCCTTGTTTATCACCGTGTCCCATGAATGGTCAGACCAAGAGTGTGGAGTCATGTACAAAATGCAACTCTGCTGGCTAGAAGATAACTTCCTCCAGCCCCTGAGAGCATGGTTCCCTTGATTAGTCTAAATCTTGGTCACTTATCCTCTGCTGTCAAGACAAACTTGAGGAATTTGGTTGTTTTTTTACCAATCGGTCTCTTGAAGGCCACTCAAAAACATTGGTCCGAAACACTTTTTACCACTTAAGAAATATCTCCAAACTGCAAAGGCTGGTGTTAAAACATGAACTTGAAATGGTTATCTAGGCCTTTATCTCCTCCCGTCTGGATTACTGTAACACACTCTTCACATGTTTTAACAAAAAAGCCCTTGACCACCTGTCACAATAGGGAGCCAAGAGGAGGTTAGGACCCAAAGATGCAGAGAACGAGATGACACTGAGTGGAATAATAAAGTAAAATCCTTTTATTAAGAATAAATCCAAAAAGGCAGGGAGCCAAAAAACAAAAATCAAAGTCCCAGCTAACAAAACCTAGAATCCAAAAATGAAGATCCAAATCTAGAGCGGGAAACGAGACAAAGGTGACAAATACAATGACCCAACCACAGACAGAGATGCAGACAGGGTTATATACACTGGGGCATGATGGGAGACAGATAGGCTGCAGGTGTGTAGGGAGAGAAACCAAGTGAAAGCAATTAACCAATCAGGGAGGAAACTAACATGACCTAAGAGTAAAAACCTAAAGACAAGAAAAGCAGCAAAAATAACTAATATTCTAAGGGGGAAGGAAAACTCCAAAAACCGGTGGGAAAACACACTAAAGAGACTAATAAAATGAAAAGCTGAACCTATATAAAAACTGCAGAGGGGTGACTGGGGGAGACCAAAGGAACACAGGACCTGGGAGGGATAATCTGGAGGGCTGCAGACCAGGGGACACATGAGGAACACAAAAAGACACATAAGGGGATCCTTAGAGGGGGATGGAGCACACAAGGAGACACATGAGGGAGACGCAGACGCAGACCATGACACCGCCTTCAGTTGGTCCAGAACTCTGCAGCGAGGCTCCTAAATGGAGCAAACAGAAGAGCTCACATCACTCCTATTCTAATGTCTCTGCACTGGTTGCCCATTAACTTAAAGAGCAAGTTACCCCTTACAAGAAGCGTACTTCACTCCCACTTCATGTTTGAAAAATGCAACAAATGCTGTTGCCTAGCAGACCGAGAGGGTGGAGCCACTAACAAATACACACACTCACGTCATTGTGACATCATAATGTACCAGTTTACATCATAGCATACCTCTTAGCCAATAGTGGTGGCAGATTTAAATTCAAATGCAGTGAAGAGTTTTTACCTGACAACGGCACAACACTGACAGTTTCAGGCAGAAAATTAAAAGTTTAACTAAAATGCACTAAAGTGCAAAACTATTGACTACATGTGTCTGCAGCACGATTAGACACTCATTTATATAGTTTATCAGAAAAAAAATAGTTGATTTGGGGGTGACTTGCTCTTTAAGAGTTCACTTTACAATCCTGATTATAACTTTCAATGCTCTACATGGTCAAGCTCCTCCCTAACTTATTGAACTGTTAAAGCCTTGTGCTCCAACCCAAGCCCTCCGGTCCACACACCAGAACCTTCTAGAAGTTCCAAAGACCAGATATAAAAGTGGAGGTGATTGCTCCTTCCAGACTGTTGCACCTCGACATTGGAATGATCTTCCTTTATCCTTATGGGCTCGACACACGGGAGGCGACATCGCCTCTCCTCCATTCATTTTCAATGAGACATGCACGATAAAGCGATAATCGCGGGTCTCCCTCCTACTAAGCGAAACGCGAAAAACGTGCGTGTGAAATTTTGCGCTCGTGCACGTGTCGTGCACAGGTGACCCAGCGACGCGATCCCGGAAAGTTGAAACATTTTCAACTTTTCATCGCTGTCGCTCTGACGAGGACCAATCAACGGAGGTTTCATTCACCGACCAATGAGCAGACAGGATGCTCCATACACCTCCGAGCAAACATGAAGGAGAAGTTGATTATTATTATGTTTTATAAAGTAAAATCACAAGTAAGATTTCACATAACTCTAGCAGCACCTTGTGAAACATCATATCTACCACTTTATTAACTCTGAACCGCTTAAATAACCTTAATTCCCTCCAACCTGACACAGCCAATCAAAACAACGGAAGTTTGGATTTCGCCATGGAACAGAATGAGTAGATGGCTTTGCGGCTGGCCGCTACCGCGGGTCGCCTCCAATGTGTCAGGTAATAAAAATGACAGCGACGAATTTCGCTGATCGCGGTCGTTTGTCGCCTCCCTTGTGTCGGGCCCCTTACACAGCATTGAGTCTGGGCACTTTTCAAAAACAGCTAAAGACCCTTTTATTTAAAGCTGCTTTTACCTAAACCTTTTATTTTCTTACGTTATACTCAAATGTGTTATCTTTCATCTGTTTATGAAGTTTTATAATTTTCTGGCTTTATTTTTTCTGATGTTAATCTAATTCTGTTTTGAGATAATTATGATATTATTACTTTATATTTTATTTTGATCTCTGTGAAGCTCTTTGTGATTCTATGTCTGTGATAAGCGCTATATAAATAAAATGTACTTACTTACTTACTGCTGTCCGCAGATGAACAGCAACGAAAGTGACGCCATGACCATCGATGATGCACTGACAAAAACGTCGACAGCCGGAGCTGAAAACTGCTTTGTTTTTTGTGTATAGAAAAGGATTAAAAAAAACAATGTCATCAGAAAACCAATGTAGGTACAGCCCCCTGGTGGCAGGAAACTACACACTGTAACTTTAAAGTTTCTGGGTTAATGTACTTATTGACAAAAAAACATTACCAGTGATAATGAGATGTTTCTACCACAACTGGGAGAACAAACAAATAGACAGAGGTGGAAAGAGTACTAAAATTTCCTAGTTAATTACGAGTACCAATACTTTGATAATTTTTTACTCAATTACAAGTAAAAGTACTTGCCTAAATTTTTACTCAAGTAAAAGTAAAAAGTATCGTAAACAAAATGTACTCAAAGTAAAAGTTACTTAGTTACATTTTTGTCAGCGTAAGGATGGCTACAACTAAGTAGTGCTAAATCACAATGCCAGTTCACAATTCGCTCGTGTGTGTGCGCGCACACACACACACTCAAACACGCAAGGCTTGAAGGAGGGATTTCTATCCAATCAGTGAGAACAGGACATGCACATTGATTGGACGAGGTTTTTCTAGGATGGTAAGTTTCAATTGTGATTAAAATTATTCTTTATTTTGAGAAAAAATATTTTTTTTCAATGCCATCAGGATGTGAGATATCTCAATGCTTTCATGACAAAACTCTAACATGAGACTGTGCTCTAACCTGTCACATAACAAGCTAAATGAAAGTCTAACATTTCAGATGGACCGTATGACAGCTGGTAATGTTGGCCCTGCCCTACTTTACCTCTACATTACAGTTCCTTTATCCATGTCCATCCTAGACCTCCTCTCTGACCTTCATGCTTATTTAGAGCAGCTGATTTTTGAAGTTAGCAGAGTTCATCCTTGGTAGTGGGTTCACTCACTCATTTAGCCGATCACCACTGAAATCAGTTTGTTCATTCCAATCCTCCTAAATAATCCTCCAATCATCCAACTGGAATCCTTGAGGGTCCCGTAACGTCCATCCTGTCAGAATAGGCCTTGGGAGCCCAGGTGTTACTAGAACTAATGGTGTCTCCTCACCAGCGTGAGCCAGTCTGTGTATGGTGCGGGTATGGGGGCCGAAATTAAGACTACTGCCCAGCAGCAGAAGGCTATATAGCAAACTACCGACCTGATTAATGATAAGCTGGCACCGGTAACTGAGAGGCTTGCACTGCTTACTGAGGAATAGCACCTTTACCGGCGTTACTACTAGATATGCTAGGGACTAGCAGCCCTCGGCTGGTCATTGACTGGTTCAATCACTCCCTCTGCTGTCTATTAGCGTTAGCCTGGACGGGCTGGTGTTAGCATTGGAGAGGCTAACCATTAGCGTGCCTAGGCTGGCCACTAGCTGGATTTCCTACCCCCTTGATTGAACCATTAGCATGGACAGACTGGCATTAGCATTGGAGAGGCTAGCCATTAGCGTTCCTAGGCTGGCCACTAGCTGACTAGTGACTCTCCGAGACATGCTAATGGCTAGCCTCTCCGACGCTAATGCCAGCCTATCCATGCTAATGGTCCGTCAAGGGGGTAGGAAATCCAGCAAGTGGCATGCCTAGGCATGCTAATGGCTAGCCTCTCCAATGCTAAAGCCAGCCTATCCATGCAAATGGTTTGTCAAGGGGGTAGGAAATCCAGCTAGTGGCCAGCCTAGGCACGCTAATGGCAAGCCTCTCCAATGCTAACACCAGCCTGTCCAGGCTAACGCTAGCCTATCCATGCTAATAGACAGCAGAGGGAGTGTTTGAACCAGTCATTGACCAGCCGAGGGCTGCTAGTCCCTAGCGTATCTAGTAATAATGCCGGTAAAGGTGCTATTCCTCAGTAAGCAGCGCCAGCCTCTCAGTTACCGGCGCCATCTTATCATTAATGAGGTCGGTAGTTTGCTTCAGAATTTATATAGCCTCTTGCTGCTGGGCAGTAGTCTTAATTTTGGCCCCCATACCGCTCCATAGTCTGTGAAGGTTGGACTCCAAACATGTAAATTCATGCATTCATCTCCTCTTGTAGCACTTTAACATGTTTTAAAAGGCATGTATCATGATATGTTACACCTCCCAGACCAAAGATAAGATAAAACATTATCATAGACACTATTAAGACGTCATTATTTATGAAATATAAGTTATTTTCTTGAGCCATTACTTCAGCCAAGATATAAAATGCATGGATTTGATGAAACCACGCTGTCTCATGCAGTTCTATATGTGTAACACACACACACACACGCACACTCGCACATGCACATGCAAGCGCACGTGCACACACACACACACACACACACTGCAGCATGTTTGAATCATTTGAATGACTAATTTAACTACACTGGACTGCTTTTGTAATAATTTAATCTCTTATTCTGGACTAAAATAAATAAACAAGCTAAATCATCACATATCTGTGGCATCAAGAAGCATCTTCTGAGTTCAAACACAGGGATGGAGCACAATGTTTACACCTGAACAGTATCAGGATGTTTTAACTCACAGAGGCCTGCAGGTCTTCTGTTTTATGAGCAAAGCGCTGATAATCCACTTGTTATGAGCGCTAAACGTTATTTTGCCGCTGCCGTGCGGAGCGGTAGAGAAACCCATTTCAAACACGGAACCGAGTCTGGCTACCGAACCGAGCAGAATGCTGATGACGTCACACCGGTGCGCGAAGGTGCGGGTTCCAACCCACAGGAGAGGAGGGAGAGAGGAGGTAAACAGCGAGTTGATGGACTGAACTGATGTATTTGAGCAAAAGTGTACACCCACACCCCCCCAACGGTTTAGACGTGGCGCTCATGCAGGTGTCTCTTTCCGTTCCAACGCCGCTTCACGTAATATTTATAATTTATTAAGCCTATAATTTATTTTTACTCAGTAACGGATATGATTTAAAATGTAGCGAATTACAATTCTTTTTAAAAAACTTACTCAAGTAAAAGTAAAAGTACAGATTTTAAAAACGACTTAAAAAATATAAATATACAAAAAAGCTACTCAATTACAGTAACGTGAGTAAATGTAATTCTTTACTTTCCACCTCTGCAAATAGAGAGCAATTTCTTTCCACAGTAAACAGCAGTGAACTTGTTATTTTACATGTGAGCCTTTCTAGAGGTAATGCTAAACTAACAAGGAGCAAAGACCTCACCACCTCATGGGGCTATGTGATACACACATGCATCCAAAACCTCAAACACACACACACACACACACACACACACACACACACACACACAATGTGTATACTTCAGTGAGAAGATCAGCTGGAGGATTAAGTGTAAAACCTTCTGTGTAATGGAAAGGCCTTTGATGAAGAATACAAACAGTGTAACATCACACACACACACACACACACACACACACACACACACACACACACACATACACGCACAAATCAATTTGCTGATTTCCTCCTGACTGTAATTATGTTCTCATCCCAGTCTCAACAAGATTTACTTTTATTCATCCAGCAGTATCTAGTTTCCTGTCATTTGTTAGATTAATGAGTGACTCTTGCTCCACTAATTCTGAGCGACACCGACATGCGCGCACATGTGGAGGCAGAGTTCCCATATAAACAAACAGAAAGGCTCTTTGTATTCTGCTGCACATCACCACAACACAGATCAACAGTCCCTAAGGTAACGGCCAAAATAAAGATCTCATTACTTTACTCTCTCCCCCTCTCTCCACGGCTTGTCAGCTGCCAGACCCTGACATCTCCTTTCATGTTGGCCAGGCCTCTGAGAGGAGCTGAGAGATGCTGAGAGGCGCAGAAAGCCTCCCAGGGCTTTGAACAGCGTTTGATTCCTGCTAGATAATAGCTGGTTCACTGTCAGCCGCAGGATGATCAGTTAAATCCTTAATCACTGCCTGTCCACTTCCATGACAGTTATTTTAGGGTTCCTTCTGGACCCTCTCTTCTCGCTTTCCAGTGCTCCACCTTGCCCCCGCCCCTCTGGGGAGAGGAATCCCTCCAGAGAGAAAACAGGAAAACAGCATGCTGAGGAAGGGTGGGAGGACAGATACAGCACGAGGACAGCAACTTTTTTTTTCAAAAGTTAAGGGGGGAAAAAATGCCACTGATGTTCTGTCATTTTTAGATCATTTTTTCAATTAAATATGGCAATCAGGAAGAGAACAGAGAGAAAGGGGTGTTCGATTAGATAGAGGAAAGACAAAGACAGAGACAAAGATCATGAGAGGAACCTGTCTTCTAACCTGTCAGATTCAAGACAAGAAGGAGGACTGCTTTCTTCTTCCCGGACATTCAAAGACCTGGAAGAGCGAGACAGTTCAGGCTCTTTCTGTCAGCCAGTGTCACAGCCGGAGTGGTTCTCAGAGATGAGCGATCCTTGTTCATGTTCGATTCTGGGCCTTGATCAAGGCGGCTCTGCGGTTAGGTGCTGCCATCGCTGACAGCAAGCACCTCCACTCACCACCTCCCTCTGTCTGGAAGACAGAGGCTGTGTCAGTCAGACAAAAAGACACGTTTGGGGATGCAAGGTGGGGCTGGTGAGGCAACATCTTGACTGAAGCAGAATCACATAAAGTTTTGGACAGTCTGGACAGTGATGTCACAGGACAGGAAGTTGTAGACTCTTTGAAGTGTGCATTACCTCAAAGACAAAAGGTTGGGCTTAAGGTTTTTGTGCACTTGAGGAAAGTTTGCACATTCAGGGTCACATTCCCAAAATTATGCTAAATTACAGAAATCTTTAAGTTTTACTAAATGTTATTAAAATGTTAAATTAGACAGGCCTGTTTGAATCTAAATGTTATAGAAAAGTGTTTCATGTTAGGAGCTAAATGGTTTTTGCTCATATTTAAATGGGAATGTGTGCTCGTATTTAGAAGAAAAACAAGCTTTATTTATGTAAATTACTGTCAGACATGAAAGTGCCTCATTCTCAAAGACCAGTGTTGCTTGTATTTAGCATCTCCTTGCGATCTGGTGGTATTTGTGACCGCAGAGAAAGGGCAAAAGGAGAAGAAGCTGCTGCACCATTGCTTCTCAAAAGGAGGGAAGATACAATTTAGAAAATGTAATTCATCATCGTGATTTTGCCGAGCATTGTTGCAAAAGTGTACAATGAGGACGGCTACTCTGTACGCAAAAATATATCACTTTGTTCACATCTGTTAAACTTAATGGGAATGTTTGTGCCTGCATATCGGATGGATGGATGGATGGATGGATGGATGGATGGATGGATGGATGATGGATTGATGGATGGATGGATGGATGGATGGATGGATGATGGATGGATGGATGGATGGATGGATGGGTAGGTTGTTTGATTGACTGATTGATTGATTGATTGATTGATTGATTGATTGATTGATTTATTGATTGATTGATTGGGAGGCTTATGACGTTTACTCCTACTCCCAGCCTCAGACAGACAACATTGTGGGAACCCCTTGGGGATCACACACCCCAGGATGGGAACCGCATTAGAGCCTCTATCCGTGAACATGGTCTTGGGGTCCAAACACTACACAGCCTAGCATCCAGAAAGATACCAAAACTAGTCCTCTGCATTTTAAAAAGTTGGCATCTAAAGAATTGGGGAGGAAAGACAACGTTATTCCAAAAAAGAAAGTAAGAAAAGGTCAGTTGTGTGCCAGGCTGAATCAATCTCATCATTCTTTCTGCACTTCTAGAAAAGTGAGAAAGCAACACAACTAAACTCTAGCACAACAAATGCTAAAAAACACAACAAAAAAAACATTTTAGAAAAATGCTCTTTGTTGATTTTGACGTGGTTTCCCTGCTGAGAAAAACAGCAAATATTGCATTTGGATTCTGGAATGCTAGTCCAGCATGGGATGCTGTTAATTGGATTCTGGTCCAGCATCCAAAACACAACATTTGCTGTTATTTTCAGCGGAGTAAATCTGTTGCTTTTCCCTCTAGGCTGCTGTAAATGAAACAGTAGATGCAGCCGTTCTGATCAGTGGTTTCAGTCGTTTTTGTAATGATTATGTTGTAAATTGTGTGTATCACACCCATGCGTCCCAATGGCCTGGCTGTCTGCCGTCCTTGATTGCACTGAGAAGCTCCACCTGTTACTGCAGCTTCATGCGGTGATCACCTCTGGATTTTCAGATTCAGGTGGTTGTTTTTGTTAAGAAATACTCTCAAACTCCAATAATGGTTAACTAGTAACACATAATTACAACAGTGCGGATCTTTTTACTTTGTGGCTCATTTAGTATCAGTTGGCTCGTGTTAGCGTTAGCTCATTGTGAGTGCTAGCTATTGCAGACAGTTGTAATTCTGCTTTCAACCAGTAGGAGGGAGAAGCGAGGAAACTGATTTAGTGTTGCTATGAGTTACAAATGTTTTACAGACTTTAGTTTATCGATGGGATGAAGCTGACTCGACGACACATTCGATTTAATTCTGCGCCAAAGGAAATCCAGTTCAACAAACAGTATTTTGATTCTGTCCATCAGTCACTGTCCATCTGACTCCTGGTCTCCCTGTGCGTACAGAATGACGGCATTGTGGCTTTGCTGTAAATGGCAGACCGTACTTCATCGCCTCATTTCCAAGAGTCTCAACCTCTGACCTGTTGATTCTTACTGGCGGCTCTTTGCTTCGCAGCACACTGAGCCTTTCAGCCAATAGAATCGGAGCACAGCTGGAAGTCGAAGGGGTCACAGACGGACCATGTATGGAATTCCATAGAGCCGGAGAGGTCAGGGGTCACTCTCAATCACAGTCAACATAGACCAAAGACTCGTGAGGCTCCACAAGCTACAACACAACAACAACAATGGACTGAGACAGAAAAAAGAAAACGTGGCACTGAAGTAAAGCTGAAACACAGAGCTAATGATGATAGAGCAGCGCTTCCATTTATGTTTTATCGAGCCCACTTATCTCTCTCAAGTGTTCATCATAGCCAATTAGATAATAAACAAGCCAAATAGATCAAGAGGAGCAGGAAAATCTTTAGTTTTATTCATTTTGCTGACGCTCTTCTCCAAAGAAACTTACAGTTTGTACTCCAAGCAGAAAGGCTGCAGCTGGGATTCAAACCTGCAACCTTCTTGCTTCAAGGCTACAAAGCTACCGGCAGCTCAACGGTAGTCCAATGGCTGCTTTTATTTTCCGTTTGTAGCCTTGGCTCAAATAAACTTTTGTTTTTGTATAAATTGAAGTCAGAAAAGAGATTTTTCAGTAAATAATTTCACCACCATTTTTATTTAAACACTGAAAAACAGGCAGACAGGAACAGCACTCACTCTGAATAAAGTCATGACAGGAAAACCATCCTGACGTCTCTGTATTGATGCTCACTCAATGAAGAGAAGGGAAACACACAAGCGAATATAAATGTTCAAGTAGTGTTAGCTGTGATCGATTCCCACTGTAGCCAGACCTGTTGGGATTTACTGTTTTAATCTGTACTATTAATTTCTACACTTTAAAGAGCCAAAAGCCTTGAACTGTCTTTATTTTGACATTTAATTACTATCGGCTCTGCTGTTGTGGCGAATCCTTCAGTAGACCTCTTAGAAAACTGACTAAGTGATTTTTTTTAGGCTCTGAAATCTTCACCAATGATTTTAGTATGATTTTGATTCACATTTCTGTTTTGTTTTTTTAAAGCTGACATTAATAGGTGTGTGTGTGTGTGTGTGTGTGTGTGTGTGTGTGTGTGTGTGTGTGTGTGCGTGCGCGCGCACGTGCATGTGTGTGCCTGTATGTGTGCACACGGGCATGTGTGTGTGCAAGTGCGCATGTGCATGTGTGTGTGCGTGTGGACGTGTGTGGGCGTGCGTGTGTGTGTGCATGTCTGTGCTTGTATGTGTGTGTGAGTGAAGACTCCCAGAGGTGTCCTCTCTGCCAAAGCCACTTCTGCAGATCTGTTGAAAGATCATCAAGAGACTTTTGCTCCATCTATGTGTGTGTGTGTGTGTGTGTGTTTGCGCGCGCGTGCGTGCATGTGTGTGTGTGTGTGTGTGTGTGTGTGTGTGTGTGTGTGTGTGTGTGTGTGTGTGTGTGTGTGTGCGTGCGCGAGCGTGCGTGTGTGTGTGTGTGTGAATGTCTCTGTGGGAGCATGCAGACTGCGTCTGCTGCTTAGCACTCACTTTCATCACGCACATGCTCAGAAGTGACAATTCCTGTCTCTACAAAGGGATTTAGAATATCACCAAGAGACCTGCCATCTTTATCCCTTTCTCTTTCTCACACACACACACACACACACACACACACAAACACAAACACACACACACACACATACACACCCACACCCACACATATACTCACACTCACTCTCTCTCTCTCTCTCTCTCTCTCTCTCTCTCTCTCTCTCTCTCTCTCTCTCTCTCTCTCTCTCTCTCTCTCTCTCTCTCTCTCTCTCTCTCTCTCTCTCTCTCTCTCTCTCTCTCTCTCTCTCTCTCTCTCTCTCTCTCTCTCTCTCTCTCTCTCTCTCTCTCTCTCTCTCTCTCTCTCTCTCTCTCTCTCATACACACAAACAACCTGAAACACCCTCACACCACCAGCTACATAGAGAATCATGATGTCACCCAGGGACACAACTTAGTTACACTTAATGTCTCATTATTCCTTCTAATGAATTTAAAAAAATGCAGCAGCTGTTCAATTACTCTCCTGTTGCATCTTTCATTTTCATTTCTCCTCACCTCCACTCATCTTTGTTTCCTGTCATCCCGGTAAATCTTCCCTGCACCGTGTTCCCTTTAGACACATATCCCCAGTATGCACAAGCAAACACCCAGCCCACAAAGGGCTAAGTGCCTGAGCTAACAACTGATACACAAAAACACAACAACAAAGCAGTTGTTGTCAGGTTGTTAAGACCCTGCCACGGCTTCCGAGGGTCGGGGAGACGGCAAGCAGACAGAAAAAGGGAGAACAGGATGAGATGGGCTTTGGAGAATAAAAGCCGGCTAATCCCTGCATTTGGATATGAGAAACGCAGGCCCGCAGGAGAACGCATCAAAGCCAGGGCTAAATTAGCCTACGTACAGAGAGGGAGAGGGGGAAAGAAAGAAGAGACGAAGCGATAGAGGGAGAGAGGAAGAGAGAGAGGCCACAGACTTGAGATGCTGCGTGGAGCAAAGAGAGGTGGTCTCCTAGGGCCCAGATTAGCAACACACACTCATTATTCTCCAGCACCACCGCTACACATAAACACACACAGCCATGCACACAGATTAGAAACATACACTTATTATTCTGTCTCAGTGGGATGTTAAACCCTGAAATCCTGCATGCTTGCAGTGAGCACTCGCACAGCAATGGGCTAAAGGAATACCAGGGTCCAGGGTTACCGGTGTGTGTGTGTGTGTGTGTGTGTGTGTGTGTGTGTGTGTGTGTGTGTGTGTGTGTGTGTGTGTGTGTGTGTGTGTGTGTGTGTGTGTGTTACAGAAAGAAAAGCAACCAAGGCAATAAAACATCTAAATGTTGCAGGTTTACTTCCTGATTCAGAGTCTGGTTCAGATCCCATCAGGCAATGGTTGAAGTCAGTGGGGGGGGTCCCTCAGAACAGATCATTAGTGTATCACAGGGCCAAACACAGATAAATGCACACACTAACATAACATGTTGATTTATAAGCAAGTGTGCATGTTGGATTGTGGGAGTGAAGCAGAGTAACTGGGAAAGTCCCACACAGAAACACGAACACGTTCCAGCTGCAACTTTAGCCAAACATTTTATCCTAAAATAAAAAACAAATTAGAGCAACTAGAAACCAACGAGGATGACAAAATGCAAAGATGCACCTACACGCCACAGCCATAACTCCTGGGGGGTAGGTCCTACGGGTCCTACAGGGCCCTCAGATGGGTTCTGCAGGGACCAGTGAGCCAGTTGCATCCTTCACAGGATAACGTAGCAATAGGTTTATGCAACTGATATAAAATATGCAAATATGAAATAATACAAAACAAATCATGTTAAAACACTGGTAACACTTTACAATAAGGGTCCCTTTTTAATGTTACTTAAGCATTAATAAACTATTAAGTAAAGTATTAACTACTGCTTAA
The DNA here is from genome assembly GCF_043380555.1 of Nothobranchius furzeri. Taxonomy (NCBI): domain Eukaryota; kingdom Metazoa; phylum Chordata; class Actinopteri; order Cyprinodontiformes; family Nothobranchiidae; genus Nothobranchius; species Nothobranchius furzeri. The sequence goes on along the minus strand of NC_091743.1, from coordinate 51,216,480 downwards.
TATTTATGTTAATAAGTAATGCATTACTAAGCAGACCCCCCACCCGGGCCCCATGAGAGTAAACATCACGCCTCTACAGTTGATTTTCGCCCGCGTGTGTCACACCACAGGATCATGAAGCAGAAAATCTGTGATTGGGAATATCAGGAACTTTAATAAATGGATTATTTGCTTATAAATGCTTAATAACGCACTAAGTAATATTAATAAAGGGACCCTTGTGAAATGTTACCAAAATATCTAATCATTTTAATTACATTTGAAAAATACTTTAAGCCACTTAAGGTGGAAACATAAGAATAATTTGTTGTTTTTATATCATCTGTTTAATTTACTTCATATTTCTAGATATTTTTCATTTAAACATCCACAAAACCGTGTTTTAGTCATGTTTACTTTGTTAACAAACTAATGCACAGCAGCACATGTGCTATCAAATCATACTGCATTCACCAAAATGAATGAAACTCTTATAATAAAAGATGAATTACATGATGAATACAGAAAAAAAACACTTATTTTAGTTTATTTAACAGTTTGCTGCATATCTGAGTCAGACTTTAACCGTCACTTTATCTTTCTTCTCCTCTTCTTTCCACCTCATCCCCTGCTTTTATTCAGAGGGCTGTCCACGCTCTGCAGGTAGTTCAGTCGCTCTCTCTGGGACAACTAGTGAGCATGCTTTCTCTCTCCCTCTTACTCAAACACACACACACACACACACACACACACACACACACACACACACACACACACACACACACACACACAGTAGCAATTATGGCAATCAGCAAGCCGACCCAATTAGTGTTTCCTGCTTGTTAAGCCCCAGGGGCTGGCTGCCTGACCACCTCACTTTGCATAACTTAATCTGCATTGAAAGGGTGTGACACCCAGACTTCTGACCCTACACCAGAAGCTTGTTTGTGTGTGTGAGTGTGTTTGTCCATGTGTGTGAAGTCCTGTGTGGTTACAATTTACATGCACCAAATTGCTGCCAGCTTTAGTCGGACCTGTGAGTTCTGGATCGACGGGCGGAGCTGCCTTCTCTGGGTTCCTACCATGTCTGAGCAGTTTAAGGACTGACGGACGACTCTGTTAATGTTACAGGTAGTTTATGTGGTGAAGGTACACACACACACACACACACACATACCTGGCAGACACAAACTGTGTGTAGGTGGAAAAAAAAGGAACTCCTGCTGCCGTGTTTAAACTCAGAGCCTCTAGGCGAGCGTCACGATAGTAAAATTCGCTTCACGGTCAAACACTTGTGCTGTTATGAAGTGTCCTCCCCTCCTCGGTGAGTGGTTGCCCCGTGACACATGTTGCTAGGCATTAAACCTGACAGAAACCATGGTTACTGAACACAAAAGCACCGTTGTGGAGGTGCGTTTGATCTCGCTCTGTGTGTGTGTGCGTGCGTGCGTACGTGCGCGTTTGAACTCAGTGTGAACCACATGGAGTTTGTGGAAGCTTTCTGCAAAGAGGGAGAACAAAAGCACAGCAGAGTGTGTGTGTGTGTGTGTGTGTGTGTGTGTGTGTGCGTGCGTGCGTGCGTGCGTGTGTGTGTGTGTGTGTGTGTGTGTGGCCATCACCCTGATTGCCAGAAGAAGAAAAACAACAACTTCTATCTCTCTGGGCTCTCCAAGTTTCTCCAGTTTTTAATGCTCTGTTTTCTTGCTTTCTTTGACTAATTGTTTTCTATGTTTTGTTTTTTTTCTTGAGTTCAAAACTGGCAGAAGCGGGGAAAGCGTAGCAGGGTGTGTTTTGTGCGAGCATCTCTCTGGTGCCTTTTCCATTAAAGGCAGACTGATAAACAGGCTAGGATAATTAAAGGGGAGTGATAAATAGTTCTCCCTTAATTAAAGGGGAGTGATGAGGACACGTGTCGAAATGTTTTGTTAGCGGGCAGACGGACAGATGAAGGAGGAGAGTAATTGCTTTGGATTAATTATTTGGATACGGGCAGCGAGAGGGTACACGCATCTCTTGAGGGCTCCTTCGGGAAGCAAAGATGGAGAGGAGGGGTGAGATGAGGAAGAGCGCCAGAAGAGATGGCTGGTTTCTGGGAAAGATTCACTGGCATTCATCTCTTTTAAAGTCGAGAATGGCCTTTTGGGCTGACACCACCCAGGAGGGTGAGCAAACAGTGAGGCAAATCAAAATTAAAGTCATGTTTACCTTTGTGTTTTCATCTTTGTTCACCTAGGGGAAAGAACCTTTGTCAACGACACCCTGTCTCACATTTACACAAGCACGCTCTTTCACACCTGGGAGTTGCCCAGTTCAGCCACAGATTTCAACTGGTGTGTGCTGAGCAGCTGTCAGAGATTAATCACCCGACCTGAGCTGCTGTTATTAAACACATTTCCTACCAAATGTATGCATGCACGTTTTTTAAGGTTCGGCTCAAGTTTAAAACGCTGGGGCTTTTCTTTCTTTTCTCTTTTTGATGAGATGATGTGAAAAATGCAAATGAATCAATCCAAGTCTTTATTCTAAATGCCTGCTAAATAGAAACTTTGATATTTAGTTTGAAGACTTAAGCCTAATTAATGCTTCTCTGTCTGCGTCGGTGTGGAGACACGAAACACCATCATCGACTCCGCCCGTCCTTGCGAGCCCACTGGCGTGTTTTTGCAGCGATGGTCGTAGTCGAGCCTTAGGCCTAGTCCACACGTAGCCGGGGTATTTTAAAAACGAATATCCGCCCCTCGAAAAACGTGCATCCACACCACCGCATTTTAAAAACAAACTCTGTCCACACGTACCCGGATAAATACGTTGTTAAGGACATGCCAGACCTGTAGGCGGCAGTACTTCCCCCGTTCTTAACCTCGTCCTTCGTCTGTGGTCTTCCGCAAGGAGCAGTAATTCCACTTGCAAAAACAAACAAGCAGAAAGCGCTTGGACCATTGATGGATCGGGTAGTGACAGAGCGCAGCTCTGAGGGCTTTCATGCTGTCGGCTAGTGTAAACACAGGTCGCACACGTGATGTCAGCATGTTTTTGTCGTGGAAAGTGACGTTGCGGGCCTTAAAACTCCGGTTTTGTCTGTCCACACGCAGACACCCAAAACGGAGAAAACGCAGATCTTCACTTTGGCCGCAGTTTTTAAAAAGATCCGTTTTCGTGTGAAAAAACTCCGTTTTCGTGTGGATGACAGGCCAAAACGTAGAAAAATATCTACGTTTTGGCAGATCCCCGGCTACGTGTGGACAGGGCCTTATTCTGTAAACATCCGTCGAACAGGACGGAGAGCGCAAGCTTGTGATTGGCCAGGATGCTGCTTCCTTTAAATTCATCAACAGCACCTTCATTGCCCCCTCAAAAAAAGTTTAACAAGGACAGCCAAAGACATTTAGCATCAGACACAGAGCAGCTTGAAGAATACCTCGATGGAAAAATATGAACGTTTTGTTCCATGACTGAAGGAGTAAAAAGCGTTTTATTCGTGGTCAGAAATAACGGGAAACGTAGCTTTAGAGGTGGCGAGCGCATGAAGAGGTGGAGAAGAGACACATTTGTCCCTGTTTAGTCTCTGAAAGACAAAAACCACTAAATAAACACCGTAGTAAATGCACTATCTTGGACTGGATACATGACAGGATACCCCAGAAAAATGCCACGCCCTTTGTTGTCCTGGCGGGGAATTGCTTTGCAACAATCCCCAGGAGACGGAGAAGTCTACGTCTTCATCAATGCATGTGTGTCTCTCCCTTGTGGAGCTGACGGAGAAGCAGTAACTAGGCTTTACTCAAAAAAGGGAAGCCTTCCTAAAATCTAATCGGATCATAAGAGAGACGAAAGTGAAAGTAAAGTAAATTATTCTCAAAGTCAGAATGTTTTCAATAAATAAATGTCTTGACATGTTCAAAATAAGAGGGCACGTAGACACAGTATGACTTTTACCTGTTGAAGCAGATGGATAAACTTCCTGAATCTACTTCTGGTGGAGGTCTTTTTGATTTTAAACAAACATGTTCTCTTCAGCATCATCTTGTTCATGCTCAAAATGCAGATTATATGCTATTTTTTAGTAAGAGGGTTTGAGTCAAACCAGATGATTTCTTGTTTAATGCACCCAAACCTTTTCTCTTGCTGGGACACCTAATACAGTGGGGCAAAAAAGTATTTAGTCAGCCACCGATTGTGCAAGTTCTCCCACTTAAAATGATGACAGAGGTCAGTAATTTACATCATAGGTACACTTCAACTGCGAGAGACAGAATGTGAAAAAAAATCCATGAATTCACATGGCAGGATTTTTAAAGAATTTATTTGTAAATCAGGGTGGAAAATAAGTATTTGGTCACTTCAAACAAGGAAAATCTCTGGCTCTCACAGACCTGTAACGTCTTCTTTAAGAAGCTTTTCTGTCCTCCACTCGTTACCTGTATTAATGGCACCTGTTTGAACACATTATCTGTATAAAAGACACCTGTCCACAGCCTCAAACAGTCAGACTCCAAACTCCACTATGGCCAAGACCAAAGAGCTTTCGAAGGACACCAGGAAAATAATTGTAGACCTGCATCAGACGGGGAAGAGTGAATCTACAATAGGCAAGCAGCTTGGTGTGAAAAAATCAACTGTGGGAGCAATTATCAGAAAATAGAAGACATACAAGACCACTGATAATCTCCCTCGATCTGGGGCTCCACGCAAGATCTCATCCCGTGGGGTCAAAATGATCATGAGAACGGTGAGCAAGAATCCCAGAACCACACGGGGGGACCTGGTGAATGACCTGCAGAGAGCTGGGACCACAGTAACAAAGGTCACCATCAGTAACACACTACAACGGCAGGGAATCAAATCCTGCAGTGCCAGACGTGTTCCGCTGCTGAAGCCAGTGCATGTCCAGGCCCGTCTGAAGTTTGCCAGAGAGCACATGGATGATACAGCAGAGGATTGGGAGAATGTCATGTGGTCAGATGAAACCAAAGTAGAACTTTATGGTATAAACTCAACTCATCGTGTTTGGAGGAAGAAGAATACTGAGTTGCATCCACTTTCCACCCTGATTTACAAAAATAAATTCTTTAAAAATCTTGCCATGTGAATTCATGGATTTTTTTTCACATTCTGTCTCTCACAGTTGAAGTGTACCTATGATGGAAATTACTGACCTCTGTCATCATTTTAAGTGGGAGAACTTGCACAATCGGTGGCTGACTAAATACTTTTTTGCCCCACTGTAAGTGAAGTCGGTCTCTGTTATTCCAAAGAGTTGCGCAGCAGCCATGATAGTTTTGAGACAGCTAAACAGAGTTTGTGGGTTATGATGTCATCTTGATGAACTAATTGAAATTCTGGCCCAGAACTGAGGGAACAAATACACAACATTTTCTGATATTTCTTTGCTGAAAATCTTGGACTTTTATGTGTCCAACAAAGAAGAATGTTAGAGAACATCTCATCTAGCAGGATGTACTGGGAATATCCAGATAGGTCCACAGCTCACGGTCCTAATATCATCTTCCCTAATTGTACACACACATACACACACACACTCCACAACCCATTCACACTCCCGCTAGTCTGATCAAAACCAAATTGCCTTCTTAAAATTGCTATAAAGTCCAAAATTTCACAGTAGTTTCTCTGATGTCCTTTTATAAAACTATCTTTATTTGCATGAGCACGATGTAGCTCCTCTAGCATCCACACAGGATCTGGCCCTTTTTAACATTTCTGCTAAAATAACCTTGTGTTTGCAAGATGTATTGGTGAGTCCAGTTGGATCCACCTCCTAAAAGGACTGCTGCCATCTTAAGACAGAGCAGCTTTTCTAAATCTAATAGAGGTTCATGAAAATGATATTTAAATCTTCACATTTCCTGCAGGTCTGCTAAAATGTTTTGTAAAACACTTATGTTTGCTTAAACTGCTATGAAAAACTTTCAGATGGGTTCTGAAATTGTCACGACCTGCGCAGGTGAGGTGAGCCGGAGGTGAGGATTCAAACGCAGGGGAAGCAGGCAGGCAGACAAACAGACAGACAGACAGACAGACAGACGGACAGGAATAGTTAAAGGGTTTTAATGAAGCACGAAGGACAACGAAACAATGAACCGACAAGACAAACAAGAACGAGAGGGTTTAAATACATGAGGAGCTAGGACCTGGAGTGATTGGAAGACGAGAGGCAGGACACAGGACTGAACAGAATGGGGAGACAGGACAGGGTGTGACAGAAATAGGGTGGTATCAAGACACTTTGGTCTAAGCTAGACTGGCAACGGTCATTAGCTTAGTTAATTCGGTTAGCTTGGTATAAAAAACAAAATGACAATAACTTTAAACTTTTACACAGAATCATTGTAAAAATTACATAAAATATATCTTTAAGTAGAAGAGAAAATTCTTTTTAACCACAACAGAAAATGAAAGTTGGGAATTAGACAACAAAGGGAATAATAATGAAGACCGTGTGAATCTGGTCAGCTGAATGTGTGTATGAAAATGTTGTTTGGGCTCACTTTGTTTAAACAAAGCTTTATTAGTTTTAGTTTTCATACACTTTTTCCCACTAAGCCAACAAATCAAGCATGCGTGACCTCTGCTCTTAGCAGTGTGTGTGTGTGTGTGTGTGTGTGTGTGTGTGTGTGTGTGTGTGTGTGTGTGTGTGTGTTACTGAAGACTGGACTCCTCTGTTTTTTCCATTTAAGCAGAAACAGTGATATTGAAAATGCTACGCAGACACAGTTCACACAATAAACTTTCAGACAAATCCCTCACCTCTCCACAACCAGACCGTGTGTGTGTGTGTGTGTGTGTGTGTGTGTGTGTGTGTGTGTGTGTGTGTGTGTGTGTGTGTGTGTGTGTGTGTGTGTGTGTGTGTGTGTGTGTGTGTGTGTGTGTGTGTGTTTGCAGGTAGAGCCATCTGTGATGTAGATCACAGCCAGATGTCTTGAGCTCGAGATCAGCTTACATAAATACTTTACCATGTGAGGGAATCATTTAGCCATATTAATTGATGGTAAACTTGCCCTAGAATGAAGGACTCAGACTTATACACACACACACACACACACACACACACACAACTCTACATCACAGGTGGGTTCCTTCACTCACAGGAGCAGCGAGTGGGTAACTGGTGGTAACCGGACTCTGATCAAAAGGAAGATTGACATAAATAAAGAGCCTGCAGGAATGCATTGTGCAAACAAAATATGAGCTGGGCCCCAAAACATTCCCTGGAGGGGAGGTGAAGAGGAAGGAGGAGGTGGGTGGGAGAGAGAGCAGGGGCAGTCGAGTAGCCTTCTCTCCTTTTTTTTATCCCTCTTGCGTTCAGGCCTCCTGTCTATCATTCCCAGGCATATGTCTTACTGCGGGAAAAAAGATCAAAATCAAGGAATCGCTGGGTGATAATAACAGAAAAGAAAAGTTTTTAATAAGTGCAAAGCGAACGGAAAACGAGAAGGATGTCAAGTTTAAACTGAAGAGATTGAAACACGTGTACTTCAGGGCACAGCCGGCTGGATTTCACCCTTCTAGAGGCAGTGTAATGTTCTGCCACCTATTGTTGTCACTTCTAAACACCAACCACAAACCGTCTTTAGCTGCAAAGCGATACTTAATCCCCTGTGACTGAACCTTTGATATGTTAGCCTTCACCCACGGGCTTCCAAGGTCTGTGTATGCTAAGACACACAGATGTGTGCACACACAACAAAAACCTGTCTGGGGAACTTCCATGTAGTTTCTGCGCGGGTCTATCTGTCTCCATGTAAGGCTTTAAAACCCGGAGGGGAGAAATAAAGTGGCACGGTCCGCATAGACGCACGGCCGGAGCACTACCATAAGAGGAGTTTACCGTCCGATGGCACCGTTGGGTCACTTCAACCAGTGCTGGGACATTTTTAGTTTTTCCTTTTCCAAAACAAAAACAAGAGACGGTACTTTTAGAAAAGATTGTAGCTTAAAGCAGCTGCCAGCACACTAAACAAAACACCCACCATGACACACAAAACATGACCAATACTTCTCTTCTGAGGCTAGGTCATAAGATAATGGAAATTAAATAAGCATCTTGGTAAGCTGTTTTCCATTTGACTCTCAAATCACACATTTCTGGAGAGGAAGAAGGCTAAATACACAATGGAAGGAGAAGTGCATGAAAGGCTAAACAACAACAGTGAAATGGAATCAGATTTGACAGCAGGTTGCAACCTCAGTTCTCCACGGGGGAAACAAGCTAACAGACTCGTTTTTTCAACTGTGCCGCTGAGATTTTGTTTTCTCCACGGGGATCTGAGATTTAATGATGTGTTTGCACTTTGACGATTTCCACATTAATACATGTCCCACAGCAAGGTACACCACCCCCACAGGTAAGGTTGAATCACCCTTCAGGTGAGAGAAAGTTAGAGGGGAAGACATCAGATGCTCTGTGGTGAGCTACAGTTTGCTTCTATTCCCACAAAAACCGAGGAAGTAGGAGTCTAGAGCTACATTTGCTAGAGCCTTTCTATGGCCGGTGGTAAATCAGAGGGCTACAAATATAGACAACTGGATGATTTACTAAAGTGATTTGCTTGTTTTTGGATTGCTCTTTACAACATGACAGACATAAACAACTGTGATTTTGTTAAATGGCTCTGGGGACCGATACCGCTGGAGAATCCATTATTTTTAGCCTCTTTTTTCATACATGAATGCAAAATGAACCTCCAGTCACTAGGTGGCAGCAGCGTGCAAACTAATCAACAGGCTGCCTGTTTAACCCAGCAGAAGAAGCAGCCTATTGACCCTTTGCACCGACATCACCTAATCACGTGGGTCCACCATGCTGGATGGCAAAAGCATGTAAACAGTGAACGGCACGAGTACTAAACAACGGGAAAAGTAGAGCCTGAAATTGCTTTTGCGATCAAAACAAAAACAAAACTCCTCCAGCATTCCTTCAACTAGTTCATGCCCAGTTCAGTTATCAGAAGAAGTAGCGCATCTAGCGTGACGTCACGTGCAAAGGGTCAATAAAGCCATGTTTATACATTGGTTGGGTCAGTCCGGTCATTGTTGGGTCAACCCGTCCCCGTGTGGCCAGGTTATGTTTAAATAGCCTTTTCAGGAAGGCAGATGCCTCAGAGCATGTGGGCAGGGCAAAATCGGTGTGAAAATGTCTGTGGTGTCTTTCTCAAGTGCTACGAGTTATTAGTAAACAAAAGTGGACATAAGCAGTGGTACTTTTGGAGACTTTGGGTGTTTCTCAATGCCAAGGAGCCTTGCCTTGATGTCCTAGTCCCGCACCATCAAGGCGTGTTCCAGTGTTCATGTTCTACCGAGGCGTGTGTTCTTCATTTGTTAGCCGTTTAGCTAGCTGAGCAAGGATACACGGGAGGTGTCTTGTAGCCTAGCCTTGGTCAAAAATGTCCCTGGAGCTTTAAGCTGACAGATGAAATGGCAGAGGATCTGGAGCTAGTGACATTTGTCAGCAGAAAAAAAAGATGAGAAACACTATAAAGCCTTTATAACCCTCAGATTAACTGCAAATATGGTTTACAATAAACATTTGGTAAAGCTTACATGCTAATTTCCCTTCCCATTCCAGCATAAGCTCTCAGATGGACTGTTGGAAAATGAAGCAAAAATGTATTTATTTGACAGAAAATGAATAGCATCTGCAGTATGTTTACGTTTTACGCCAATTTTCAATAAGCAATCACTCATAGTGATAAAAGAATGACTGACATAGTTTTGGCCCAACATGTTTGAAAGCCCAGAGTTCTGATCGGAGCTGTCCCAGTGTCCTTCTGAGCAGACAAGAGTGCTTTTAAAACACCACACAAGATAGGATTGTCTGATGAGATTATCTTTAAATGGTAAAATGGTAAATGGCCTGTATTTGACATAGCGCCTTCTAGAGACCTAGAACCCCCCAAGGCGCTTTACAACACAATCACTCATTCACCCATTCACGCACACATTCACACACTGGTGGGGATGAGCTACAGTGTAGCCACAGCTGCCCTGGGGCGCACTGACAGAGGTGAGGCTGCCGAGCACTGGCGCCACCGGTCCCTCCGACCACCACCAGCAGGCAACGTGGGTTAAGTGTCTTGCCCAAGGACACAACGACAGCGACAGACTGAGCGGGACTCTAACCTGCAACCTTCCGATTACGGGGCGAGCACTTAACTCCTGTGCCACCGTCGCCCCACTTTACAGCCGTTACGGAAATTGTGTGCATCATTCAGAATGTCAGAAGGGGAAGAGCTGGTCAAAATCGACATGATTTTTTTGCTGTGTGAGGCGGGCTTAAGAAAAGTTCAAAAAGTAAAATCCCTAGCTGAGTTGCTGAGTTTTAGTTAAAGCAACAAAACTTTTTGCTCACCAGTCTCTGTAAAGGTTGTCACTTAAAACAAAGACAGTCCACAGATGTGCCATAAATGGGTCTTTCTGCTAAGGTGTGGCCAAAGGTTGTATTTATACCTATGAGACAAATAATCTGAACTCAGAAGCTGAAGCTGGACCAAACTGTCCCCCTAGTGGCTGGTTCTAGTACAAGTTTTAGGACTACCTCAAGTCAAGTAGTACTGGGGGGTTAAAAAGTCAAATAAGAGCCAGAAGCATGGAAGAGCAGCTCTTCCTTCCAGACTGCTTATAGAGGAAAAACATTTGGGGGGGAATGCATGAGACCAAAACAGGCTCAAAGAAAGGAAAGAAAAACAAGGTAAGGTAAATCTAATTACAGGGGGCATATATGGCATCACTGTTAGTTAGCTTTGAGATAATAAACACTGCGTCCAGGCAACCACACAGCGTCTTTGTCTGCATGTGTGTGAATGTGTGTTTCCATGTGAGCGATACGGACCAGAGGAGGGCAACAGGGAAAGACGAGCCTGTGTTTGTTTGTTCACGGCGTTTTCTCAGGCCCTTGACACTGGCATTCCACAGCCCAACACACACACACACACACACACACACACACACACACACACACACACACACACATGCACACATACGGAGACACACATGAATGTTCACACCAACAACTCATAATGTGCAGAGGTCAAATCCCAGCAAATGACTGCTATTGGGCTAACCTACATCCTAAAAACAGGAGTACAGGCCCAGCTGTCAAGCCGACAGCACACACTCATCAGCAACAGCTTTTATTTTCTGAATCCCTCACTCTACACGTGTCTGTATTTGGTGGTGAGGGTAAGAAATGAGGGTGATGGATTCCGCCAGCGTGCCGGCCCTGACGTGCAGCAAAGAGCATCGGTGGAGAAGGTCTAAAGGGTTTTAACTGACACTACACTTTGCACAGCAGAATTACAGAGCTTAAGTAAGGCTGGATATTAATGCTATGGTCACATGTTAATTAACACTGCTTTAGAAAAATGTCTTTTTCACAATGCGTCACGTCATCTCCCGCACTTTTGCTTGCACTTAGTCAGCCCTCGAATACTTGGATGCATTCGCTGCAGTTTTTTATTAATAACACCCACCTGCTTTGTATGTGTATGTGTGTGTGTGTGTGTGTGTGTGCGTGCACCCATTTTGAACCTAAACACCTGTAAGAGGAGCTTTTTATACAACCAGAATTTCTAAACAAACCTCAGCCACTATCTGCCTGAGTGAGACAAGTTTTTAAAAGACACTTTTACCTCACATCACAAACCTAACGCCTCACAAGATTGGTGCTCCAGTCACACACACACACACACAAACACACGCGCGCGCACACACACACATGGTCCTCCCTCCTCTTAGTACCCCAGTATGGAGGTCAGAATAAGGAGGAGGAAAAGGAGGGCAACATGCCATTGTATTAGTGCACCTTTACCGTGGATGAAGAATGGCCATAAAAGGTAAAACCATCCTGCTTGGACCTGCTTACTGTAAACAAGCAGAGAGGAAAGTGGAGCGTGTGAGAGATGCCATGTGGAGAGGTGCAGAAAATGAAGAAAGGAGCAAATAGGGGATGGGAGGGAAGGTGAGGAGTGACAGAATCTAGACTTTGGTTCTCTCTTCTCTTATTAGTAGACTATTGTGTATTCTTTTAAAGTAAAAATCTAATAATCACAAATTTTCTATTATGTAAAACTAAAGATTTGAACTCTTGTAATAATCTGACATTATATTTTCAATCAATCAATCAATCAATCAATCAATCAAATTCCAAAGTGCTTTACAGATTTATATGACCCTATATAACATTCCCATCCCTCCCACACCAATTTAAAAGCACTGGCACAGTCATACCCCCAACCCAACTCCCATGCACACACACACACACACACACACACACACACACACACACACACACACACACACACACACACACACACACACACACACACACACACTATTAAGTACATCAGTAAAAATAATACTGAGATGAGTTCAGATGAGCCAGATATGGTAGAGCAAGTAAACGCCATCAGAGGAGCCATCTGCCCCAGCAGCAGTAAGTAAATGTGTTCTGGTGGTGATGACCTACATTGTAGCCCCAGCTGCCCTGGGCCACACTGATAGAGGTGATGCTGCCGAGTACAGGCCCCACCGCTCCCTCTGACCTCCAACAGGTGTTTTAATACAATAACTTTTGGGCAGATTTCTAAACAATTTGTACCTAAAGAAAAACAGTTGACAGAATAAATAGTTATTTCTGGGATTTACTTATAAGATAAATTAGCACCTGAGATTAACAAATGTGCATCTAAAAGTTTTATGAATATTTTTTGTTTGAGATGACTATTGAAGGATACTGATCACAAAAAAGTAGAATTCACTTACTTTAGATGTAAACGGTACTCTTTTTGGTGTAAAATATGGGTGTTTTGTTATCTTTTAACATCCCTTGTTTGGAGATGCATATCTAAAGGTTCTTTTCCACTAAACTGGCCTTTGAAAATGACTCTGGTGCATTAAAATTATTGGTGTTCTCTTGAACCGCATGTATCATTCAAAAAAGAGGCCCAAATCAAAATAACAACAATTTCATGGTGTGTGTTTTAGTATTGTTACAACAAGCTGGATTATCTAAACCCAGAAATATAGACCAACTGTAGCAGCAGCAAATGATTTTGGTCTGCAGGTCAGCCTAGCCACACCCACACAACCTAATCCTGACCCACTCTGGCCTCAGCAGGTCTACCATTCGCCCAAACAGTTGTATGTCCTGCCAATCACAGAGCTCCACGTTAGTTGGGTGGGTTTTGCTCCAGAGCTGCAAGGGAGTAAAATTAAAATGATGCCATCAGCTGAGGACTGGCGCTATTTTGAAACGGCTTTGGTCACAACTTTGGATTATTTAAACTTCTTTTAGACTTGAGTAGATAGAGGTACTTAAGTCCTTTATTTTGGAAAAAAGACGTGTTTTCTTCTACTACTAACACTTCTTCCTTTTCTCTTCGATGGTCTATGACAGACAGCCTCATTGACTGATTTCTGAAGCAATATATATGGTGTTCATTGATCTGATTGGTCCTAGTGCCATCCAATTAAATGTGGGAACAGTTTGACAGACAACCGCATGACTGAGCTCTGTCTATGGGTCGTGACCAGACTATGTATTTACTTACATAGAATGACTTGCCATGCTAGATCTTTCTATTGTGATCAAAAGTTGACTCTTATTTAAAGTAAGAAATTGTACCTGTGTGAGTAAATTAGACTGGATCAAAATGAAACATTTTAATGTTGTGTAACTTTAAACTAATGTGTGTTGATTGTATCTATGTTTGTGAAACAAAACCATAGCAAAACAAATCAATAAATGGAGATTACAAAAGCTTAATGTTAATTTCATACTGTAATGTTGTAATGTAATGTTTTTATAAAATTTGATTCAAAGATTTTTTTGAGAGAACAAAAAGGATACATTTTTGGCAGTCCTCATTACAGAACGATTACAAAAAAATCAGAAAGTTGTCTTTTACATAATTTAATAGAGTACATCATTCTATATAAACAGATAAAGACATATTTCACTTTCTTGTTGCAGAGTAAACGTTATGACTTGGAATATGCATCTCACTTCTTGCTAGTGCAAGCAATCTACAATTCCAATCCCGGACAAGCCCCCAGTTGTTACAACAAACCCCAAACAGTCATTACAAAAGGAAAAAAAACACAATTAAAAATGGGCATATTATGCAAAATTCATTTTGCATCTTTATGTACTGCTATTGCTGGTCGCTACTGCCTCTATAAACACTCCAAATGTGAAAAAGTCTGTCAGAGTCTGGTCTTAGGAAACAGATGTCTAAAACAATTCTTTTCAAAAAAGTCCCTGATTTTCACGTCACATTAAGGGGAATAAGCATAGAACCCGACTACTACCACCTGTCCATGTGGGACAAACTGTGGCTCTATTCTTGGCCCCTCCAAGACATTTAGCAGCCTGGCCGACCTGGTCTAAATTTGCATCATTTGCAAAAGATATTCTATTAGAACTCCCAAAAATGTATAAATCTTTGAAATTTTCTTTTTTTTTTTAAGAGTCTGCCTTTAGTTTCTACATTTTGGGAGAGGTTTAATTCTGGGTGAGGTGGAATTTCAGCACAACTTGTTTCTGTCTGCAACCATGTCTTAAATGCTAATTCATTTCACAAGTGCAATTTCACTAATTTACCCTCTTCTAAAGGTAATGTAAACAAATGAACAGAGAGAGATAAATCCCCCCCACCCAACGGTGATATTGCATCAACCAAAAGCATTACATCTGAGAAGAGTAATTGCTATTAGGGTTGTTTTTCTTCTTCTTTGCCTTCATGCCTAAAAGGACCTGGACAAGTTATTTTGTATATGGGCACACACAAAAAGTCCAACACACACATACACACACGCATGCATGTTCTGGTTGCCCGCGGGCAAAGTAACAATGCAAAATGGAAAAAAAACACGCTTCAGTGTTGAGCATGAAAAAATATGTCTTTAAATGAATAGAGTAAACCACAGCAAATGAAGAGATGCATCAAGGTGAAGAAGCGGGGATGAGAGATGAATGGAAGCAAAAAGGGTGAAACGGGCAGAGGCTGATTTGCGTAATCCCATCGTGGAAATTGAATTTTAAATGCAATATTCAATTTTCACACTGTTGGAGGTGAGAGAGCATGAGAGCTTGGCTTTTTTGGTTTATGATAATAACAAAATAATGTACTTGATACATCAAAGCAAATAGCTTAAGAAGCTGGGCACACGTCTGAGCTACACACAAACAAAGTGCGATAGCCTTCATGAACAAAGCGTACAGCATGAGTTTCCTCCTTGGTGTTTCAAGCTTCTCATTTCACGGAAGAGTCCAAATTTCAGTGGTAGAGCAACAGTTACCACAGGTGAAGTGCTTTTACTTTAACACTGTTAAGGGTTGTTTTTTTACACACAGTACTGAAGCTAAAACCAAACCTAAATGTGTGATCAGTCTGTTGAGAGTAAAATGTTGAGTCCAGACATTTCTCTGAGCTTAGCAGGAAGTGCCTCTAGAATATAAACAGCTACTGAACGTTATACCTAAACACTCTTTTATTTTATTAATGCACCTTTCAAAACATTCAGGGAGCACTAATTATTGTTTGGAGTACATAATGATTCATGTTATTAGACAATAGTTTAGGTAATTCAGCGATAACGACTCTATCAATAAGATTGGCTTATAAATAGTTTCATCCTCCAGTTTAAAGTCATGTAAATACAGTTCTGTTGCCAGTCACATTATTGTATAATGAATATGTTAATTATGGGATGTTAGTGTCATCCTACAAAACCAGCAGAGTTAAACTGACTTTGATAAGAATAAATAAAAAACTGTACAAACATTGTTAAATCATCTAAATGAACATAAGCAACACACTATTTTAGTTATGATGTTTCTGGAAATCATCTCCCCAATCAAACATAATATTTCTCAACCCAGAGTGGAGAACTGACCCTGATCTTTAGGAAACACGGATGGAGTAACCTGGGACGTAATTTTGGGGGGGGACGGGTGGGACATGTCCCCCCCACTTTTTCAAAAGGCAGTTTTGGTCCCCTACACTTTTTTCCGTCCAAAAACAATGTTACGCTCCATTAAAAGGATTTGGTTGAGCACTAGGACCGAAACGGAAACCGGTTTCCTATTAGACCCGCCCAAAAGCTAATCTATTGGCTCTGCTGATACTTGCTAACGTATTATTGGCTGTTGCTGCTGTCACTCAAGTTGTAAACAGTCAGAACGTGCTCACGTTGTTTTGCTAGTTTGGAGCCGCTAGGGAACACCGGTACTGAGTCACATCGTCAACTAGACGCTGTGTAATATCAGAGCTCAGCTCAGCTTCCATTACATAACATTTGAATAAGTGTTCATTTGTGAGTCTTTGGTAGTTAGGCAGAGCCAGGAGGCAGCATGTCAAGAAAACGAAAAGTGGATATAAGAGACTTCTTTCAAAGTCAAAACGTAAGTTGGAACATGTGACACCCCTGCATTAAGCTCAGACTCACCTCCTCCTTCACAAACATACTCAAAACTAACTTTTACAAACTCATCTCCTCCACATAACTGACTCCTCAGACACAATTTATTCATATTATTATAATAATTATTTTTTTATTATTACTATTATCATCATAATTATTATTACTAGTAGTAGTAGTAGTAGAAGTGTAACTTCAAAACTTTTATCATTTAACTTTATTGTAAACTTATCTATTGCAATGCATATTTTCACATTAAAAAGCTCTGAAAAATGAACAGTATCATCATCGTCAACAGATTTTTTTAAGCTTAATGTCAAAGATGTACACTTTTCATTAGATTTATCTTATTTTTTCCATTTTTTTTGTGTGTTGAAATGCAACAACTGTTTAAACACTTTTAAGGGAAAAACATATTTAATATGTTTTTATACACTCAAATGTTAGGGTGATGATCATGTGTAAAACATTAGTTCAGCATGTCCTCTAACACAGCAAATGAACAAACGGCCAGATCTCAGGAGGACCGTTTATGTATAAATAATTTTTATACTTTTGACTAGGCCTGGGAAAGTAACAAATTTTGCTGGACGATATTTTGTCCAACAAATTGTTGATGATAAACGATATTGTCAACATTATCTAGACCAAAATAACCACTAATATAATGTTAATATATCATAATAATGCAAGTACACCCTTTAAAATGCAACAAAGAAACCTTCATTTAACATTGAAATGTCTAGAACCAGAACTTCTAAATGAATAAAAATAACAAACAAAAATTAAATAAAAAAGGAATCTCACTCCCTGTTAGAAAATGTTGCACCAAAAACAATAAAAAAAAGACCCAAAACAATAAATACAATGGCCTATCCATTGTCAACAGCCAAAACTGCACTTCAATAAGGATGGAAAAATTATTGAGATGGGCACGTGACGTGTCAAGGGGTCTTTACATAACACCCCCCACCCCAAATCCGCACAAGCCTGCTGTGTCCCCCCCACTTCTGAAATCAAAATTTCGTCCCTGGGAGTAACAAATATGTGGTCAAAATGTAGCCTGACGGCCAGAGGACGTCCTCCGGCCACTCTGTCCCCAAATTAAAACAAATCAGCTCAAAATGAACCAGTTAAATAAGTTTCTAAAAGAAAACATCCCTACGTTTTAAGTGTTTGTACTAGAATAGGCCTCGAGTTTCATTTTCAAACAGATTGGGGGGGGGGGGGGTTTGCCCCGGTATAAGGACTTTAAAAGAAGGAATAAATAATACATTGTTTCACAATCAGTGGATGAAGTTTGAAATGCCGAGAGAGGATTCAAGGACATGTTAACTGTTTGTCTTTAACAAGAAAATTATTAAAGAAAAAGCCCTGAATGTGTCTGCCAAGCCTATTTTGAGCTATTTGTCATCTGCTCAGTGTGCCAAAACTGCGTTGATCAAATTTTGTGACTATTTAGAGACAAAATGCAACTCATCCATGCTATTGATAGATCATTAAGAAGCAATAATTGCAAGGGCATAGGAACGAGTTTAATATTGGGGGGGGGACATTTTTGAAATCTAACAAATCTGTTGTAGGTCAATATATAGGTCAACTTCACTGAAAAAAATACATCTAATGATTATTTCTGATTCTAATGTGTCACTGAGTGTTTCATGCAGGCTGAACATGAACATAGTCTCCTACCGCTACCTCCTGCATTAGCTTCTGATAGAAAATCTGATACACAGTGAAACTCTAGGATTAGAAAAGTCTGACAGATGTGACTCTGGGCGTAAGGCAAAGCCCAGAAAGACAAGAAAATAACTTTTATAGCCCAGTTCACTAACATTCTGGTTTTTTTTTTTTTTGATCGGGGACCCTTGAGCCAGCCAGATGGGGAGGAGACTTGGGCTCCCCATCAGCCAGATCCAGGTGATTACCGGCCATCGTGGATGTTTTAATTATAAAAAGCTGTTTATGTGTCAGTACTGTTTTATTTTTATTTAATAATATGAATGTAGGATATATTATCTTATACATATGGGTAGAGATGTGCAAACAGGTTTAATACAAGACTAAAGCTGTGAATATTCAGTCTGAATTGATCTGACTCTCATCAGAATATTTTAAACTACATCAGCTAACAATGCTGACCAACAATCAGAAAAATCTGTTTGCTTCTGACAGAATGAAAAAAAGAAATAATTCACTTACAACAACAGCTGGAACTATGTTAATTTTCAGACGGACTAAAGAAAAAAGCAGTGGACAAAATTGCAGTCTAAATCCACCAGAATGCAGAGTTTAACACTTATTTTTCTAATATTTCTAAGGAAGCGTGTACAGAATGTAATTTATTCTTAAACCGTACTGCCCAGCCCTACTTGTTATGGGATTACATATATTTAACTGCGTTCACTCATTATTACATTCAAATCTTCCTCTCATCAGCAACCTTAAACCATCTCATTCTTCACTGTAGCACCTACCTGCACCTCAGCAGGTCTGGCTCTCCCTGTCTCACCCTCAGCAGGTCTGGTGCTGCCTGTCTCACCCTCAGCAGGTCTGGCTCTCCCTGTCTCACCCTCAGCAGGTCTGGCTCTCCCTGTCTCACCCTGAGCAGGTTCCTGCTGAACTTCCTCTGATCTCTAATATAAAAACAGTGGACAGGAATAAGGAGTAAAAATACTGTTGGACGATTAGTGCAACATTAAAATCATGGTTGTTATAGTATTATTTAGTCGTGTTCACTTGTTATCATGCTCGGATCTTCCTCTCATCATCAACCATCTAAAATCTCACTCCACTGTAGCACCTACCTGCACCTCAGCAGGTCTGGTGCTCCCTGTCTCACCCTCAGCAGATCTGGTGCACCCTGTCTCACCCTCAGCAGATCTGGTGCTCCCTGTCTCGCCCTCAGCAGGTCTGGTGCTCCCTGTCTCACCCTCTTCATCATTTTCCTGCTGAACTTCCTCTGGTCTCTTATATGAAAAAAGTGACATGAATAAGGTTTAAAAATGAAATGTGATGAGAATGTCACAAACAAGCAACAATCACACTTACAATCTCCATTTTTATGTGGAGATTCAACTTTTTTATTCATTTTTGTGTCAAATGGTTTTTGTCTGTTACTGTAAAATTCGCCAATTTTTGTTGACTAGTAGTGTTGTTTAATGTTTAATGCTAACTAGCAAGATGTTTACGCTAGTCAGCCATTTTAGCGTTTGACCAGAAATACAATTATACTCTTGGACTAAATTATTACCAACTCACATTTCCTTTCTTTCTTTCTTTTTTTTTGACCATGAGAAGAACTCGCTGAGCTGCTGCCGTCTGTCTCTGACTCCTGTCTGCCCCGGTGTCGGTACAGGATCTGCTCGGGTGCAAGATCGGCTCGGGGTCCTTCGACTGCCGATGACGTCAAAGTACGGCAAACCGACTCGGACAAAATACACTACACATCTATACTGTTGGAAAGAATTTAGCACTTTCGTTATTAAAATAATGTTTCTTAAGACGTAAGTTTGTGTTTATAATGGTATTTGTAAAATAAAACACTATATCTTATTCATAATGTTGAACTCCTCTTTGAGCACATCCCTTGAAGAATCATAGGTATTAGCAACACCTGTGAAATTGTATTTGCAGGAAAGAAGTGTGTCCCGTTTATTTAAGTATTTTGTGTTTAGAGTTTTTGACGTTTTGTCATAGACTGTAGCTGCTAGCCAAAACTCTGGAGTTAAAAGTTTTCTGGCTTTACTAAAAAACCTGTCTGTACTTATTTGATTGATGGTATTTTTACTTTCTATTAGACTCCAAATGTAATCATTTGGCACGTTTGTAATTCATAAATTGCAATGTAATCGGCGATATTAGCATTAGCATTCCTATGGGTTTTTCCATGTATATTAGCATTGCGCTAACCACTCGCTGCCAAATTGCAGCCTTTGAGATTAGAAAATCTCCTGGCTTTACTAAAATACCTGTCTGTACTTATTTGATTGATGGTATTTTTACTTTCTATAAGACTCCAAATGTAATCATTTGGAACGTTTGTAATTCATAATTTGTAATAATGTAATCGGCGATTTTAGCATTAGCATTTCTATGGGTTTTTCCATGTATATTAGCATTGCGCTAACCACTCGCTGCCAAATTGCAGCCTTTGAGATTAGAAAATCTCCTGGCTTTACTAAAATACCTGTCTGTTCTTATTTGATTGATGGTATTTTTACTTTCTATAAGACTCCAAATGTAATGGTTTGGCACGTTTGTAATTCATAATTTGTAATAATGTAATCGGCGATTTTAGCATTAGCATTCCTATGGGTTTTTCCATGTATATTAGCATTGCGCTAACCACTCGCTGCCAAATTGCAGCCTTTGAGATTAGAAAATCTCCTGGCTTTACTAAAATACCTTTCTGTACTTATTTGATTGATGGTATTTTTACTTTCTATAAGACTCCAAATGTAATGGTTTGGCACGTTTGTAATTCATAATTTGTAATAATGTAATCGGCGATTTTAGCATTAGCATTCCTATGGGTTTTTCCATGTATATTAGCATTGCGCTAACCACTCGCTGCCAAATTGCAGCCTTTGAGATTAGAAAATCTCCTTTTGTCACATCGCAATTTAATTGCACATGCAGTTAATCGTTCAGCCCTAATATACATGCAGCTCTATGCTAAAAGTGTATTTTCAAAGAGGTAATGATGGATTTCTTTGTAAAAGTTGTCCATCTTTCCAATAGAAAGATTTGCCTGGACCAACGTAACGTGATTACGTAATTCCGTAAGGTTCCTGTTCAGCCAATCAACTACTTAGACATCATCGGCAGTCGACG
The DNA here is from genome assembly GCF_043380555.1 of Nothobranchius furzeri. NCBI lineage: Eukaryota > Metazoa > Chordata > Actinopteri > Cyprinodontiformes > Nothobranchiidae > Nothobranchius > Nothobranchius furzeri. The sequence goes on along the minus strand of NC_091743.1, from coordinate 51,195,225 downwards.
GACCCCGAGCCGATCTTGCACCCGAGCAGATCCTGTACCGACACCGGCTCTGACTCTGACTCCTGCTTCACTCAGCCAGTCAGCCTAACTCCCTGAGGGGAGGGGCTGTGTCGGAGAGAAGTCCGAGGTGTCTTTCAAAATAAAAGCTCGCAAGTCAAATATTTCAAAATCAATCTTTTTCTTCTCCATGTTATTGGGGGGGACAAATGCGCATTTGTCCAATATTGGAGGGGACACGTCCCACCCGTCCCACCCGTCCCCCCCGGTTCCTACGCCCTTGAATAATTGTGCCTTAGTCTGTTGGTTTGACTGAGGACCCTGCAGCATCTTCCAGACAGTGGTGCCCCTGAGAGGTGGGGGGCACGGCCACACCTGGATACCCCTCTGGCCCCCTCAGGGAAGACCACCCCCTCCATAAATGACATTCGTGTTCTTACACACCATTCATTCATCTTCTTAATTCAAGACATACATTTTAAAACAATTGAATTAATTAAGTTTAAAAAAATCAAAATAAATCTTTCAGGATCTGCTCCTTCTCCCTCAGGTGTGTTGTCCCGTCTCCCATCGTTAAGTGTTTATTGGGTTCACCTGCCCTGTGTGATCCTATCCACCTGATTCCTGATTATCGTCATGTATTTAAACTCTCTGTTGTGGTCTTGTCTTTGTCACTTCCTTGTCTTGTCTTCCTTTTGTGTCATCCTACTTGCCGTTATTCATAGGCTGTGTCTCAATTCAGGGTCTGCATCCTACGTCGGCCGGATTTGTCGGCCGGTTACGTCACAGCGCCGCGACTCGGCCTGTCCCAATTCGAAGACTCCTTCAAATGCGGTCGACGAATGCGGCCTTCTTTTCGCCTGAATGAAGGATGGGTCCGGTGTATCCTTCAATAGGTAGCATTTCCCAAGATGCCTTGCGGGCCGGCCGGCAGAAACACTTAAAAACAATGGCGGACAGCGAAGCGGGAGCTGTTGGAGAGGATTGCGCACATAAATGTCAGTATAAACTTGAAAACTGTTAGGTTAAGGGCTTTTTGTGACACATGAATGTTATTTTAGTTTGAAATGTTACAGTAAAAGTGCTTGTATTGCGGTCTCGGCTCGTATGTTCGGCCGCTCGGTGTCGTACTTCTCCCGCTACATTTCCCCCTGATTTTAATAGAAGTTTGTATTTTAGGGACAAAAGAGAAAACCAGGGAATTTATTAAGCTTAGGGCGGAGATGGACCACATGATCACTGGAGCAAAGTATTCGGCAGCTGTGGCATGGAGGTACAATAACAACTCATATTTTAAAAACTGGTTTCAGTTTTTTTTTTTTTCTGCGAAAACATGAAAGGAATAACCCGTTATCCTCTTTTCTCTTCCTGTTTCTTTTCTTACATGTTTGTTAAGACTATTCTGGAGAAAATGGGCATCCAGGGGAAGGTGACAGCGATGACCAGCTTCTAGAGCTGATCAGGGAGGACATGAGGCTGCAGAGGGAGGCAGAGCAGCAGAGGGCACAGAGAGAAGGGAGAACTTTGACAGCTTTTTACTTTGCTAGAAAAAAATGGTTAATAAAGATTAAACATGTACATATAAAAGAAATATCTAAATAAAATCAGTTCTGCATTAAACTCTTGAATTTTATTTTTGTTTACAAATGAGAATTGTTTACTAGAGGGTATCCGCTGGGTCTTGAAAAGTCTTAAAAGGTGATAAATCGGTTTTGGTCAAATGAAGACCCTTAGAAAGTATTTTCTCTGAATTAGCTCTCCAACGGTCAAGGAAATGATTAAAAAAACTAAATAAAACTTCGAGCTCCATCGTTTAAAGTTCCTTCTCCCTTCTGCTCAGCGGTTCCACGGTTGCTAGGCGACGGAACGTTCGCCGAGGGAGGGGCGGGAATTCATGAAGGCTAGGCCTGTCCAAATTCACAGCCGTTAACATCCGGTCTACCTGGCCGACGGAGGACCCAGCCCACGTCGGCCAAGTAGGCTGGGTCCTTCGAAGGATGCAGACTCTGAATTGAGACACAGCCATATTCTTTTACCTGACAGTCTGCTTCCTGTTCCTGCTCACCTGTATTTGGGTCCATAGCAATCTCATCCACTTAAAAGTCCGTTTCTGGAGTATTTCTCTTATGCGATGGCACCATCTAGTGGCTGACAAGCTTATCACACAAATAGTCTCTCAATCTGTTTATTTTTGGATTTCTGAAAAATCAGACATAATTTCTGAAAACAAAAAACTCCAGAAAGCTATTTAAATCCCAAACGTTTTGTGAATATTATTTAAACCACAGCAAGCTGAGTAAACGGTTTTATGATTCTAATAGAATATTTGTGTTACTCAAATTTGAAAAAAACATATTAGTTGCATTGACCTGTTGGTTTTAATAGAAAAGAAAAAAGGAAGAAGACATCTACACTATCCAAAAGTGACCACAGGGACCAAATTTTGTGTGTCACGCCAAAATTTACACTGCCCCCCTCTGGGCCCCCCAATGAAAAATGTCTAGGGCCACCACTGCTTCCAGAGGGCTGGATGAGATTGATTTGCTGAGATGCTCTCTGAAGGAGAGAACCATTGGTGTTTTTATTCCACTGAGAATCCACTCAACATGTAAAGAATTTGTTTTAGTAACAATTGGTTTGATGGCTTTTTTTTTTCAATGAGATCATCATCCAAATGAACACCCTCAAGCCAATGACTCCTCATGGTCCTCATATGTGGAGAAGATGGAGTTGAGTTTTTACTCTCTTGTGTTTTTCAATTTCAAGTAATCTTGAAGCTGATTAGAAATTCTAGAAGATTTGATTAAAAACATGTTTTTGTGTTCCAGTCTAATGAAGTGCTGACCGATGGTGCTGCAGAGTAAAGTTAAACACAGGTGCATGCTAGGTATCAGTCTTCCACATACATAAGTGAATACACACAACGCAGGTCCCATAGCTCCACAGTAATCAATGTGTTTATAAGGAGTGTCAAGAAACCTGGGCAGTGCTGACAAAAAGTGTGAAGCAAAACGAAGAAAGCTAAGACATCCTGCTAAATGCTGCAGCCCTCATCCTCCACCGCTAAACTAAACACACACCGCTGTCAAGTCCTGCTCACTGACGAGGACTGATAGAGGGAACGGAGATGAGGACAAGAGGAGTCAAACAAACGGGTGAAATATGAAGACAGGAGGAAACGGAGAGCCAAAATAAGAGGAGGAAGCAAAGGGATGGAGCACAGGATGATGGTGACAGTTATTAAAACAGCCAGAACTCGTGGAGAGAGCGTTCTCCTCCTGAGAGCTAATATGCAGAGATTAGTAGTGGGTGAGAAAAAGCTGTAGTCTCTACCTAAAAGAGTAACATACTTAAACACTAAGCTGTTAGTTGCACTCTTTCAAAAATTTCAACGAGTTTTTGTAAATGACAGTTAACTTTGTACATGCCTACATTATTGATACAGATATCAAAAGGTGTGAAATCACAAATCCTCACACAATTTATGAGATTAGGACAAAAAAACAGCTCCTTCAGCATCATCCGTTTGGATAAATGAAGATTAGTTCTGGATTGATGAGCTAAAGGCTAGCACAAGCTCTAGTTAAAGGGGCAATGTGGAAGTTTAACAACCAATTCATGTATAGAAATTTTAAATGTCCTCCTTATACATTCTCCTGCAATGCCCTGGTCCTGTGGGCATCAAGATCATTTCATGTGCTTTCACGCTTGATGTGCTTTCAAGCTTGATGCTTTCTAAGCAAACCTGGGGCATTCCATATATCACAGTAGGAACATTTTTTTAGGCAGCGTGTCTACATCAGAGTACATTGTTAGTCTGATTTATTACAATTGTGTTGAACAGTCTAAACTTTACACAACTGTGTTGCTAATCAAATCAAACAGGGCCAATGTTTATGCATATTAGTGTACTAGTATTTGTTTATTCTTCATCAAACGTGATTTATTTATTTATCGGTATTATTTGGCTTCTTCAAGTATAACCTGGAAAATATGCAGTACAAATTGATTTGGTCTAAATACATTATTGATAGGTGGATTGGTGCTGCATCTGCAGTGATGCGGGCGTTGTACCGTTCTGTCGGGGCGAAGAGAGAGCTGAGCTACAAGGCAAAGCTCTCGATTTACCAGTCGATCTATGTCTCTACTCTCACCTATGGTCATGAGCTTTGGGTAGTGACCAAAAGTACGAGATTGCAGATACAAGCGTCCAAAATGAGTTTTCTCCACTGGGTGTCTGGCCTCTGTCTTAGAGATAGAATGAGGAGCTTGGTCATCTGGTAGGGGTCAGAGTAGATCCGCTGCTCCTCCACATCAAGAGGAGCCAGTTGAGGTGGCTCAGGCATCTGATTAGGATGCCTTCTGGCTGCCTGGCTGGTAAGGTTTTGCGGGCACGTCCAACTGGGAGGAGATCTAAAGGGAGACCCATGACACATTGGAGGGACTATGTCTCACGCCTGGCCAGGAAACACCTTGAGGTTCCAAAGGAAGAACTGGCCCAAGTAGCTGGGGAGAGGGACGTCTGGGCCTCTTGACTTAGGCTGTTGCCCCTGCGACCTGACCCCGGATAAGCGGAAGAGAATAAATGGATGGATGGATGGATGGATGGATGGATGGATATATTACATTTATTACCTCTGCTGAAAACATGCCGGCAAACCAGTAAATTGCACTATTAGGGACTCACAGCTGTTTTTGTTCAGGAGTGTGCACGTACAGCATGCACGCCACATGCACGAGCTTACTATTGAATCTGCAGTTACACATTTGGCCTAAGGGGGCAATTGCGAGCATAAAAATTTTCAAACTCCATATATTCAGTTTTAAAGCTGCAATCCTGAGTTTTCCCTTTTTAGCAATTATGTATGATTTTTTTTACAAATCAGTGGTGATAGTCTGGCCTTAGTCTGTGATATAACATAGGCAATGTGTTTTTATTTTTATTTTTGCTAAGGACCCCCCCCCCCCCCCCCCCCCCCCCACACACACACACACACACACACCCACCCCAAGTCCCATGCAGTTTCACTTGACCACTGCTCCAATCACGTTAGACATCTGCTTACGTACAGAAGTCAGTCACAGAGCATGCTTTTGTGTAAGAACCTAGACTGAGTTGTGTTTTCGAGCTGTTTTCAAAGACGCGGTCAATCGTGGAATTGCTACAATGGCTTCACAGCCACAAAAAATTCCATGACTGCTTGCTTCTGCTTGAAGACAGACAAAAATCAAGAAAAGCCCATGCACTAAATTTGCCAATAAAGTGCCTCTAAGACCAGCAAGGAATTGACTTTTCTTTTCAATGGTGGAAGGCTGTAGCCTAGAAATCCATACGTAATATTTGGTAAATGGCCTGTATTTTAAATGGCACCTTTTAAAGTCCTGGAACCCCCCAAGGCACTTTACAACTCGAACCTGCAACCTTCCGATTACAGGGTGAGCACTTAACTCCTGTGCCACCGTCAACCCAAAATACATGTACTATATTAGCAATAGCAAAAGACTTTTTCTGCAGGAACTTGTCACGTTCCATCTGAGCTTCAGCAGGTCTACCATTGGCCTGAGTAGTTTTGTGTCTTGCTAATCACAACCTCTACGTTTGCGACGAAGAAAATCTACAAAGATGGTGTCGGCTCAGGAACGGCACTCGTTTGAAACGACTTTAAAACGACGTTTTAGATATGAAGCTACTTTAGTATTTGATTTATCCTTTCTTCAGCAGTGTATGGTGGACTATACTGACCGATTCATGCTGTAGTGATGAGTACGTCACATTGTCTGTTGCACGATTGGTCCTAGCGCTGTACAATCGTGTACAGACATTTTGAAAGACAATTCAACTCTAACTCTACTCTTATTTAAACAGCGCCTTACAGGCATGAAGGTGCTGTACAGACATAAATGAAAATCAGAAAAGAAGTGCAAACACAATAAATCAAGTAAATAATAAGATCAGGTAACCCACAAAGTTAAAAGCCAGATCATAGAAATTGGTCTTCAGTCTGATTTTGAAAACCACCACAGACGATGAATCGTTGATCAACAAAGGGAGCTTGTTTGGACCTGCCCCCGTGAAAGTGCTAGCCTCTTCAACTGAGAGCTTGGGATTAAAAGTAGCTACTGGTTCTTTGAAAAGGGACATCGGCTATTGCTGTAGTAAGTCAGCCAAGTACGGCAGAGCCAACCCATTAAGAGTTTTAAAAACTAATAAAAGAACATAAAAACACAAATGAAAGCAGTCTGAGCAGTTACAGTGCAGAAAGTGCAGCTATTTAATTGTCCCTCCACATTCATAACCTTATTTTATTAAGGTCTGACAAGGATGTGTTTTTTGTAGTTATATCATGGAAAAAGAAAGCTGCTAATCTTCAGTTGATGATCTGAGGCAAGTGTATTAGTAGTTCCCTCGGAGAAAAGCAGGGTCTACAGCAAGCAGTTCCAGAGTGAGGCTCAGGGGCCATTTGGGGCCATCTGAGTGATTTTATGTGGCTTCGCTAGAATGAGGAAGTTCACCTCCCCAGTAGTCTGCTGATGTAGATTGACACTTTCTAATATTTTTATTTTCTGATTTTTACCAGTATGCCTGATTTGCACCTATTTTGAGGTGTAAAAAATAAATAAATAAATATTTTTATTTGTTTGTTTTTTTTATTTAAAAGTCACATTTTGGAGGTCCACAAGGACTACTGGCTTGGCGATTTTGTCTCTTCTCTTGAAAAGTTGGGACACCTCTGGTTCAGAGCTTTAGTGCTGCTCATTCATTGTGTGGCACGTTTGAATCATTTCATCAACATGCTAAAAAAAAAGGGGGTCAAACATTGATTATTAATGCAGCCATGCAGTCAACAAGGCAGTTTCTGTTCACTGTTAAACGTATTACTCTTAGATGATGAATCTGACTGGATTAATCTACATTTTTCCAAACTGAGGTCGTTCAAGTGGCTGTTTAGAACTTTTCCCTCGATAAATAAATGTTTATTATTTGAACAGCAACTACTTATTTAAATGTTTTGTGGAATCCTACGACCTACTCTTGAGGTTGAAAACCACCATCCGCTATCTATCCACAGATGATATCCGAATGTCCAAGCTCAGGCTGAAAAACACAACAAGCAAACCGAGACTCCTCCAGCATGTGCGGGGGGAGGAAGAAGGTGGGGGAAACTAATATTTCTCTTGAGAGAGATTGATGTGATCTGTTCGGCACTTCATTGTTTGAGAACAACGAGTGAACAGCCTGTTCTCAGCAGACCAGTCCATCTGAGTGTGTTTGTGTGTGTGTGAGTCGAAAGCACACGGTGAGCATTAAGGAAAGAAATTGCTCTATTATTTTAGTGACTGCAACAAATCAGTTGGCTCACCTTTGTCCCTCTCAATTGTTGGAGCCCGCGTGGACAAACTCAGGCAGCACACATGGGAGTGTTTGCGTGTGCGTGCACTGCATAAGCCCAGCCAAGTGAATACAGCCTTTCACTTCCACCGATAAAGGAATGACGGGTAATAAAATGTGAATACTTTATTCACTAGCACACTTGGATTGTCATTTCATGCTTTTCTTTCAAGCAGCCTCTTTGGAACACTCAGAATGAATTATCAACAGCACAGCCTGAATGCAAATAATAAAAAAATCACTCCGAGTTTATTTGTCTTTTAGTTGATTGAAATTAAAATACAGTATGATGAGTTGCCAAAGTCCGTGTGGTGTGTCTTAATTTATGTGCAAGAATAAAGAGCTATTCATGATATAAAGGTAATAATTGATCATTAAAAGATACAATGTTTATATCAACGTATATAAAACCTGATTTTTTGAGTGTAGCTGGTAACTCATGGACTCTGTGGAACAATGTGTAAGCGTGTGTGTGTGTGGGGGGGGGGGGGGGTTAATGGCTGCTGTATTGTAAAGCACCTTGGGGGGATCTAGGACTCTAGAAGGGCATTCACAATTGACTTCATGTTTAACTTACTGTCATTGTAAGTATTCTGTGTTGTCCTGTCTCCCCTCTTTAAGTGTCTATTGAACTCACCTGCCCCTTGTTTTCCTACCAATCTGATTCCTGATTATCCTCGTGTATTTAAACCCTCTGTTTGTGCTCGTCTTTGTCAGATCCTCGTCGAGTCTTCCTACCATTATTCATAATAAACTGTTTTTTGTGCTTCCCAATCTGCCTCCTGTTACTGCTCACCTGCATTTGGGTCAGACTGCAACCAACTACATATTTACATTCATGTCCAGCTGATTGTTGTGCTGCAATTTTTCAATAAAGTATTTTGTTTTATCTACATTTCCTTTTTCTTTCTGTAATTCAACTTCCTCTTTAAGTTCTCTCAGATTTCTGACTCTTTCTGATCCATTAGAACCAAATGAAAAAGTTATTATTATTTAGATTTTTTCTCGTTGTGGCTTTGTTTTGTGCAAATCGTTATCATTGTCCTCATTATAATATGATTAATTGCTGTAGTAGTCATGTTTGCTGCCACAATGGAATAGGATAATTAGGTATTCCCCATATCTGTGGCCTGTCCTGCCCTGTTACAGCTTAATCAGTCAACAGCAAAATAGTTAATTTTTCTGGTAGAGAGCAAAACAGGAACCAAAGAAAATATTTGCATTATCAAATTGTGCAATAGGATGTGTTTGTGGCAGATCAGTCTGACTGTAAAAATAAAAATAAGACTTTAAGCTGGAGCTGAAGTGATTTTGGATGCAGAGGTGCATCTTTAGCCCCCCAAATGTTCAGAGCACGAACGTAGTATTCTAAAAATTGCACCGATTAGCTTGTCCTGCAGTTCATTATTAAATCAATGCATAAAATATCTAAATTATTCCGTAAAATGTAGCTTTGTCACTTTTCAATGATCCCTCAAGGTTTCAGTACAAAAATCCACAGTGGTGAGGGATTTAATTCTTTATTTTGTCCATAACCCTGTGAAATATTACTTTTTTTTAATTAATGTAAATAAAATCCTAATATTTACCCATTTAAAATGAACCATTCTTGTCCAAAAGTGCAACTGATACTTATTTCCTCCACACTAAGTGGAACTGACATCAGATTTGTTAGCACTTTGAAGGAAATTCAGAATGCGATGTACCACTTTCCATCAACGTCCTGGTGAGATGTGCTCATGAGGCTTCACGATGCCTTTCGAGCCACACTTCAGGCAAAGTGTTGGTACTTTGTTCTTTCCTCAAACATGTCACAATAATGAGGAGCGTCAGGTTCCATCAAGCAGAAGAGGACAGGTCCACATTACAGATGCATACATCACTGCTCTCATTTCAAAGTAATAACACCTGTCAGGCCTGATGAGGGGGGAGTCATGACGGCTTAGTCTGAGAACAGCGTACACACACATGCACCGTCAGACCTACACGTGTTCCTACGCTCACACAAAATAATCACATCAACAAATCATATAAAACACACTGCAGGTGCGAAGAAGGGGAAACACGACACTTGTTTAAGACCCGAATAGATTGGGGTGTTTCTCTTCTCCATTATGGTCTTACAGTCTGTTGTTCTGTTGATAGATAGAGATAGAGATAGAGATAGAGATAGAGGTAAAGTTAGAGGTAGAGAAAGAGATAGAGGTAGAGATAGAGATAGAGATAGAGGTAGAGGTAGAGGTAGACATAGAGATAGAGATAGAGGTAAAGGTAGAGGTAGAGAAAGAGATAGAGGTAGAGATAGAGGTAAAGGTAGAGGTAGAGGTAGAGGTACAGGTAGAGATAGAGATAGAGGTAGAGATAGAGGTAAAGGTAGAGGTAGAGATAGAGATAGAGATAGAGATAGAGATAGAGATAGAGGTAGAGGTAGAGGTAGACATAGAGATAGAGATAGAGGTAAAGGTAGAGGTAGAGAAAGAGATAGAGGTAGAGATAGAGGTAAAGGTAGAGGTAGAGGTAGAGGTACAGGTAGAGATAGAGATAGAGGTAGAGATAGAGGTAAAGGTAGAGGTAGAGATAGAGATAGAGATAGAGATAGAGGTAGACATAGAGATAGAGATAGAGGTAGAGGTAGAGATAGAGGTAGAGGTAGAGGTAGAGATAGAGATAGAGATAGAGATAGAGGTAGAGATAGAGATAGAGATAGAGGTAAAGGTAGAGATAGAGGTAGAGGTAGAGATAGAGATAGAGATAGAGACAGAGGTAGAGATAGAGATAGAGGTAGAGGTAGAGGTAGAGATAGAGATAGAGATAGAGGTAGACATAGAGATAGAGATAGAGGTAGAGGTAGAGATAGAGGTAGAGGTAGAGGTAGAGATAGAGATAGAGATAGAGGTAGAGGTAGAGATAGAGATAGAGATAGAGGTAAAGGTAGAGGTAGAGATAGAGGTAGAGGTAGAGATAGAGATAGAGATAGAGATAGAGACAGAGGTAGAGATAGAGATAGAGATAGAGGTAGAGATAGAGATAGAGATAGAGATAGAGATAGAGATAGAGACAGAGATAGAGATAGAGGTAGAGATAGAGATAGAGATAGAGATAGAGATAGAGGTAGAGATAGAGATAGAGATAGAGGTAGAGGTAGAGGTAGAGATAGAGGTAGAGATAGAGATAGAGATAGACGTAGAGATAGAGATAGAGATAGAGGTAGAGATAGAGATAGAGGTAGAGGTAGAGATAGAGATAGAGGTAGAGATAGAGATAGAGATAGAGATAGAGATAGAGATAGATAAGGCTCCTCCCAGAGGGTAAAGCTGCTCACCGTATCCTTTCAGGTGAGTCCAACCACCTTTTGAGAAAAGCTTTTCACTTCTGCCACTTGTGTCATTGAGCTCACTCTTTTGATTCACTACCCACAGCTCAGGCAGAAACATAATTGACACATAAATGAACAGCTTTGCCCTTTTCTCCAGCTCTTCATTCATTACAAACAAACCGAGACAAACAGAAATGCTACATTCCTTGAAAGGCAGTCTAACACCCTCCAACTTAGTGAAATTAGTCAAACAAGTGTTCATGTTGGTAAAGGGAAACAAGTCAGAGGAGTGGGGAGTGGAAAAGAACAGGATTGTGAGACTTACTCATTAATATTTATGATGTGCAAAATGTCTTGCCACTGATTGGCTGACAGTATCTCAACTTTTCTGCTGCCATTGTTCATTCTTCCGTCTTGGATTAGAAAATGCAAGGCTGATGGACATGATTAACCATGTTGTGGAGCTGCTATTGTTAATGGTTAGCTTTCACTTGAAAAAGTCATACTGCTCGCAAAAGAAGACTGCAATGACTCAACACATTGCTCCAAGGTGGGTGGGGTCATGAATGCAGATTTACCCTGTGATGTAGAAGAGACTGACTTTTTCTGACCCAATCGCTTCACCATCTATTTTCACTCTGCAGTTAATGCAGGATATAGGAGTTGAAGAAATGTTTCATGTTCAGCATGCATATGCAGCTCAGAGTGACCAATCTAGGATACTATCATGTATTTCAAGTTCCTAGCTCTGACTTGGACCTGCAAGTACAAACACCAGAGTGCATCAGTGTTTTGTAGCATCTGTACACCCCCTTGGGTTTTCTGACCAAGGCCTGCTTGCACACAACAAGAACAACTAAAGCCTAGTTAGAGACGTTTTCCTTTTATGCTTCTCTGTTGGTGTGTCAGAGTGATGCATTTCTCTGCCAGCAGAGCAGGGGGCGTAAATCTTTTTTGGTGGGTCAGCCTACCATTGCAGAGACGTCTCTTTGGGTGTTTCTCAATGCCAAGAAACCTTGCCTTGATGTCTTGGCCCCGCCCCGGTTGCCTAGGAGATGCATCATCGGGAGCCGCCAAGACGTGTTCCAATGTTCATGTTCTACCAAGGCGCATGTTCTTCGTTTGTTAACCGTTTAGCTAGCTCAGCGAGGATACATGGGAGGTGTCTTGTAGCTTAGCCTTGGTCAAAAATTACCCGGAATACAGCACAATATTTTCAAAAAGACGACAGATCAGAAGCCAGCAGCTACTTTGAGGGCAATTTTCAAGTTTAAAAGTAAGTCAACTAATTTAAAATGTTTTTTTTAGATCCAAATAAGTTATCTATGGTTGGTTAGTTGCTTACCGTATTTTCCGGACTATAAGCCGCTACTTTTTTCCCACGCTTTGAACCATGCAGCTTATAATGAGGTGCGGCTTTACTGAAGATTTTCCTTCACCTGCCAGGGGGCGCTTTAGCAGAAAGTGAAACAGGTGGAAGTCAAAAGTGGAAATCGAAGCAAGTGCTCATTTTAATTTAACACATGCAAGCAGCCGGCACGACGAAGAACTTTTTTCAATCCATACCCCCTCATCATGGTAACTACACGTATGAGTTCATATGATGCCGCATTTAAGTTGAATGCCATCAATCTGGCAGTAAAGGAGGGAAACAGTGCTGCCGCACGTAAGCTTGGCATGAATGAATCCATGGTTCAGCGCTGGAGACGGCAGCGGGAAGAACTCATTCAAGCCAGCATCACCCGGGGATGATGACAGCAACACGGACAGCGACACCGACATCGCCACAGAAAAGGTATGCAACGAAGCTCTTCTGAGGCTGTTCAACTCCGTCACTGAAGAAGAGGACTTTAATGGCTTTAGTGCGCAAGAGGAAGATGAGAGCGAATGACTTTTTCTGGTAGGCAGGTGTGTTTTATTTACTAACCAGGCATGTTTTGTGTGCAGTTTTTATTTTCTAATCATCCAGGGCTTATTAATGCTGTGTCAGCGCTGTTCTTTTCTTCTAAACATGCAAATTACCGGTAATAACGTGTCAGTTCTGTTTTTATTTTATAACCATCCAGAAATATGAATGCTATCAGTGCTGTTTTCTTTTCTAAACTTGCCTTGCACGTTCACCCGTGTTTAAAATTCGTTTTGTTGAATTAAAACAACAACGAAAAACCTCCGTGTAGCGTCTTTGTCTAATTATACTTATCTTATGTAATGGCCATACATGCGCTGTGCACCAGAGACCTGCATTTGGCTGCTGCGCCGCGGCTTGTATTTGAGTGTGGCGTGTGTGTGTGTAGAAAACCTTTTTTTTTGTTGGTGCGGCTTATATTGAGGTGTGCTCTATAATCCGGAAATTACGGTAGTAGTTGCAGCTTTGGTGGCTAGTGGGTAGTAACTCACTTACATTTTTTATTTAATAAACATATACACAATTTAAAAAGTAAAAGTCTAGTTCTAAATTTATATTGAAACTTATACGTATAAAATATGTTATTGTCTCCCGTGTCACATGACGTTATGTGACCACAGTGGAAGCCGCGAACACGGGATGCAAGTCTGTTCCATTTAAACATTTTCTTTGACCAAGGAAGAACAGTGTCCTCGTGAGCAAGGCACCTGGCCTCGCAAGACATCGCCTCGCAAGGCCAGGCGCCTTGACATTGAGAAACACCCTTTGACTTGTAAAAGCAAATTCACTGAAGAAGCAATGGTCGACAGTGAGCAAGTTTTCATTGAGCTGGAACAAAGACTTTTGTTATAAAGAATTCAAGGGAAGCAAAGGAGACAGCTGCGTCATCGTTAAGTTCATCCACTGCTTCTCTTTTTCAACGTTTGAGAGACAGTGATGGTGAAATTAATTCCAGATACTTTGTCAACACCGGTGTCAGGAATGAGGTCACGTGTAAATCTAAAGGAAGTGGGGTTAAGCCAGAATTGATCTTGGGCTGTTGTTGGGCCGACCAGTCACAGACGGGCACTTTTTCGGCTGACTTTGAATGATATTTAAAAAAACTTAACTCTGCTCTGTCTAGTGGTGTGCATCTCCACCTGCCTCACGATTCGATCCGATTCCGATTATCTGCCTAAAGATTCGATTTGAGTCTGAAATGCATCACGATTCTTCACACAAAATTGTTCATTACTTAATAAAAGCAGTAGAATAGTTTTCAATTTCTTTTTTATTTCGATGTCCCTGAAAAACAGAACATACCTCTATTCACTATAGTGAGCAACAATTTTTAAAGTGTGCTGCCTATAATTACTTACTATGTATAAGAAATAGTGTTTTCTGTAGAGCAGCTTTAAGATAGAATACTACTGAACTTAAAAATAGTAAACAAATACTGTGTTAAGTGATTCTTTCACATCCAGGATCCCAAAACTGAAATTAGCACAGATATCCGATTTAGATGTAACGGGTGCATCTTTGATTACTGGTAATGTTCCCCCTGTATCCCTGCCTGCCATTGTAGTTGTAAAACCTCAAAACTTTATTGTCCTTGCGTGTCCAGAACATAGACATAGGGAGAAAATCTCATTATGTCACGTTGCTGCATCGATGCAGAATCATGCACGTCTGAATCGCGATGCATCTTAGAATCGATCATTTTTCCCACCTCTAGTTCTGTCCATCCCTGTCAGACAGCCCTTTCAATGACGGATATTGTCGCTGTCTCTACGCACATCTGCAGAGAGAAAACTATAAACTAGGCTTAAAAGTGACAAAGCTCTTTCTTCTTCTCTTTCCTAGACTCTGGAATGGTTCTTTCTCCGACACTGAGGTCAATGACACCATGGCTGTTTTGCTTGTTTTTAGCACCCCCTAGTGTCCATTATTAATTATCTGTGGTCAAAGCAAAAGTGAAACCTATCTTCTCACTGAGCGTTCATCTTTTACCACCTTAACCCCCAGAAACCCAAATTTAGAAAACAACTGCAAAATCTTTTTTTAACCTTTCACATGTTGTTCTAGGAGGCCAGATAAATGGGCCTATTTACACATTTTAACAGCCAATAGTGTTGCAGAACTGAACAACAGGACCTATTAGCAATGTAAATGTGGTTTTAAAAAGAACAAAAAATGGGGAAGGTTTATTTTTGTAGACTTAAATCTGATGTTGTAATATTACAACCGTGGGTCTCTGGGGGTTAACCTAATTGTTGAAATGTCTCCCCATCCTTCATTTGTGTCTACAGGAGCAATGCATCACTAAATCAAGCAAATCAGCTGTGTTCATGATCTAAAACAAGCAGGAAACGTGATAGAAGTAGACTGCAGCACCAGGTAAATGTAGCAAGTGCTGGCCCGGCACTCTGAAGTTGCAAATGCAATATTCTGGCCACAGAGGGTGGTGCGGTTCTGAGTGACATTTCATTAACTCTGGAAAGGGTCACCCTGGAAAGGGTCATTTTAAAACACACTGGCTAAAGAAAATTTTTAAAAAATATGAACAAGTTGCATAGTATCCCTTCAAAAGCCCACTAAAATGTGTTTTAAATCTTTTTATGTTTGATGAATCTTGTTCTTGAATCTCTTTTTTCTCTCTGTGTGATTTTTTTTTTATCTTGAGGTGCTATGTAAACAGCATTTTACTTTCTTTGTAGTTGTTTAGTACTTTTGTTTCCTAACTGGCAGTAAACCAGTATACCCCGTTTCCTCCATCGTCTGTCAGAACCACCTTTTGAGGCCACTAAAGTCCTGTTAGTTCACGTCCCATGCCTCGTTTATGCTGGATCAGATTCCTCCCTGTCAAACCTGCCTCCTGATATTTAGCACTTGGGTTCTTCCTTTACACAATGTGATGCTGGATCCCATAGGCCTGAAAATGTAGCTTTTAGAAGGAATCACCATCCGGTCCTTTATGTCATTTAAGATGCTCTGATTTTGGTAAATTTTTCTGGCATTGCAACCATTTTGATTTACAGAGCAAGCTGTTTTTTCATGCTGTCAGAAAACAGATTCACTGGTGGCACTGGGGCAAAAATGTCCCACCACTGGTAAACTGTGAGGTCAAGTTTAGTTGTTTTCTTTCATTTTTTATTTTATTTTATTTTAATTTTTTTGCAATTTTAGAAATATTCTGTTACAACCAACAAGTTTGTAGATCCTGAAAGTCATGGAGAGTTTGACTCTCTGCAAACAAAGAACCCGTTAAACTGTAGTGGTGATTGAGATCCCTTTCATTAAACTAAAAATTGTTCTTGACGGTGGGTTGTTGCTCAATAATAGTTCACACTTCAGTGTCTCCAGCTGTGGAAGTTAAGTTTTTCATCATTAGTTTAAACATGAAAACATAGTTAAATAAAACTCCAAGTTAGACCTGCATGGCAAATTTGTAAGACAAACTAGCTTAATTTTTTTTTCATGCCTCTTAAAAATGTTCTAACATAGTATCAGTGGGGGCTCGTTCATATGGGGTGCTAGGGCACCACCCCACCCCAGACGATAGGAATCACATAATATTTACAAAAAAAGTGAAAATTAACTCTTTTAATTGCGTTTTTTAACGGGGCGGGTCTGGGAACAAGCTCCTGCACCTTTAGAGGAAACATCACAGCTTTAGAGCTGATCTCCACCAATGAAAAGCATGTGTCACGTGTCACATGATCAGGAAGCAGAAAATCCATGAATTAGATCGTTTTAAAAAACCAGAAAAGCTTCTGCAGCTCACACTTCAACAACGGATTATGAAAGAACGGGAAAAGCTGGAAACATGCTGATTCTTTCTGATGTAAGAAGAGAGTCTACCCTTTCTCTTGGTAGTTTTGGTGTTCACATGGTCAAAGAGCACAATATTCTGTGATTCTTCAAAAAACAGTAAAAATGCTGGCAGTCGGGGGTTTTCTGATCAGAAAACAGCTGGCAGTGAATTAATTAAACTAAATGATCTATACATCATACAGACTATAAATGATGTGTATAAAATGTATTTAGGTAGTTTAAAAATGTACTTTCACACTTTCAACAAGACAGAATCGTCTTGTGATGTATTTTCTATTACGTTTAGCCGCAGCCATCTCTACAATAGACCTACGTTATGACTGGCGCATGCGTGCTGGATCCCCCTCCAGTACAAAGAATAGGAAAGCCTTTGGGCACAGAGGTATTGCAACCAGCTCAGTGGCCTAGTGGTAGAAGAAGAAGAAGAAGAAGAAGAAGAAGAAGAAGAAGAAGAAGACGAAGAAGAAGAAGAAGAAGAAGAAGAAGAAGAAGAAGAAGAAAGTATTTCTATAGCACCTCTCAAGATAAAAATCACGAGGCGCTTCACAAAAACAAAAAATGTAAAAATATGAAAAAATAATTTAGAAAATGATTAAAAATATATTTTAAATGAGCAAAAAATAGACAATTGTGATTAAAAATGTAGAGAAAGAGAGAGAGTGAATAGGAAAGAGGGAAATCAGTGGATCCTGAGGAAGGTGGAATAGGTAGGGAGAGCAGAATAAGGAGAGGGTGATGAAAGTCACACCAAAGCCAGCTTGAACAGGTGAGTTTTCAGCTGCTTTTTAAAGGAGACTGCTGAGTCCTCTGATCTCAGGCTCAGGGGGAAAGAGTTCCAGAGTCTGGGGGCCACAGCAGCAAATGATCTGTCACCTTTGGTCTTTAGCCTGGTGCTGCACAACCAGTAGGCTTTGTTCACTGGACCTCAGGGACCTGCTGGGGGTGTAGGGACTAAGAAGATCACCAATGTAAGATGGTGCTTGTCCATGTAAAGCCCTGTAGACCAGAACCAGGATCTTGAAATGAACCCTGAAGTTGACCGGCAACCAGTGAAGCTGGAGGAGAAGCGGGGTGATGTGGGTGTGTTTGGAGGACTTGGTCAGAAGCCGAGCACAGGCATTCTTAACCACCTGTAGACGGTTCAGGGAGATTTGGCTCAGACACGTGAAAAGAGAGTTACAGTAGTCTAAACGTGAGGAGATGAAGGTGTGGAGAACTGTCTCAAGTTCAGAGCGGGACAGAATGGGACTCAGCTTAGCAATGTTCCTAAGATGGAAGAAGGAAGAGCGAACAAGAGAACTGACAGAGTCCAGGGTGAGAGCTGGGTCAAAGGTCACACCAAGATTCCTGATGGAGGGTTTGGTGTGAGAGGCAAGCTGACCAAGAGAGTCAAAGTCAAAAGTCAAGTCAAAGTCATTTTATTGTCATTTCTACCACATGTGCAAGACATACAGAGAAACTAAATTGAGTCTCTGAACTTTGGGAACCAGCTTGTCTGGGGCACAGATGAGGATCCTAAGATGTGCGGTTTCAGTAGAATGAGCTCTACGAAAACCTGACTGGAAGCTATCATGGATGTTTGTTCATCAAGAGCAGCTGTGAGATGTTTAGCCACAACCTTTTCCAAGATCTTGGAGATGAACGGGAGTTTAGAGATGGGCCTGAAGCTGCTATGGAGAGAGGGGTCGAGACTCATTTTTTTAAGAAGCGGGTGGATCACAGCATTCTTAAAGTAAGCAGGGACCTGACCAGAAACCAGAAGCATTAATTATAGAGAACACGCTGGGACCGATGGACTGAAAAGCACTTTTAAACAAAGATGAGGGTAAGATGTCGAGGGGGCATGCAGAGGTCTTCATAGAGTTAACTAGTTTGGTTAACTCAGGCAAAGAAACAGGAGCAAAGCTATCTAGGATGATGGGCCTGGTTGGAGTCGGGAGAGGCAGCGATAAGGCTGAAGGAGAGATGCTAGATCTAACCTTATTGACTTTGTCCACAAAGAAAGACAGAAAGTTCTCACAGTCTGCAACAGTGTGGATGGAGGCTGTAGGAGAGGCAGGAGAGACAATGCTGCTGATGGTGTTAAACAGCACCTTGGGGTTCCCTTTGCTCTGGGACACCAGGTTGGAAAAGCAAGCAACCCTCGCATCTCTTACTGTGGAGTTAAAGGATTTCAGAAGATCCTTTAGGTGCAGCAGATGGACGTGGAGATGGGTTTTCTTCCACAAGCGCTCAATTTTTCTGCATTGGCGCTTCAGGCTGCGAAGGCTGTCATTAAACCAGGGAGTAGGGTTCACTGCAGGAACTGGTCTGGTTCTGACAGGACAGATATTGTCCAGAATGGAGAGGCAGTGCTTGTTAAACTGATAAGTTAAGGAGTCTGGATCGTTATCAGAAGAACAGGGTGGATCAAAAGCATCAGAAAACTTTCTAGCTGTGCTCTCATTAAGAAAATGAGAACTAACCATACGGCGAGCAGGAGGTGGGGACGCAGAAACTGACAAGTTAAAGAAAATGCAATGGTAATCTGAAATATAAATGTCCTCAGGACAAACACTGTCAGCATTTAGACTCAGGGTAAAAACAAGGTCTAGAGTGTGCCCCCTGGTGTGTTTGCGGCCAGAAACATGCTGGGTAAAGCTGAAGGAGTCCATGAGGCTGGAGAAATTCATGGCAAAGTGATCAGAGGGATCATCAACGTGGATGTTAAAATCACCAACAATCACCAGTCTGGACAGCTTCACAGTGGAGGATAGAAAGTCACTAAACTCCTGAAGGAAAGAACTGTTTGGACCAGGTGGACGATAGACCACATCACAGTAGAAAGGGTCCTTACGCCCGACTTTAATCAGCTGCAGTTCAAAGGAAGCAAAGTGACCAGAGGTTGTAGAGCTACATGGAAGATGGTCTCTGAAAACAACAGCTAGGCCTCCACCACAACCAGTAGGGTGTCTGCCCTGAGACTGGGAGATCAGGATTTGATTCCTGGTCGGGTCAAACCAAAGACTTTGAAAGATGGGACCCAATGCCTCCCTGCTTGACACGCAGCAGTAAGAGTTGGATTGGGGGGTTTAACCACCAAATGGTTCCCCAGCGTGGCTGTGTCTGCAGCTCACCGTTCCCCCAGGGGATGGGTCAAATGCAGAGAACAAATTTTGCACACACATCAGTGTGTGTGACAACTGATGAGACTTTGACTTTTAACTTTAACATGCGCAGAAGACTGGCAGGGCCGAGTCTCAGCTCATGTCAGGACAGAACCATAAATTCTCCATAGTTCACCATCCTGTGTTGTTGTAGAGCAGCTGAGCACACTTCATGGAGTTTTTTTTATTATGAAGAACTGGAATATGATGGAATGTGGCTTTAGAGACTTGTAAAGACTCCAGCAGACAAAAAAGCCCAAGAACGTCAAGAATCAGAGTCCCAAAAAGAAAAACACCATTTGAAGTCACGGACTGATGATTAGCACTACCTTATTTCCTCTGGCATTGCCCGTTTTTGGTTCTGGCAGAGGTGTCTCAGGGAAGAAACCCAAGGGGAGGGGTGAGTGTTCCAAGACTGTGTTCGTGTTGAAAATCTAGCTTGCTCTGTAGATTCCCTGTAGCAGCTTTTACGCCAAAATGAATAAAAGACAGCATCAAAGCCGTCAAACCTGAAACAAAGTTTTGTTGCAAAAATCCAAGTCATACACTAGATTAATAAAAGATCAGCTTTCGCTGTGGTGAGGTGTCGAGCAGTAAATGGAATAAAATAGAGCTGGTTGGCTAATGGGCATCGCGCCGTGGCTCGCTGGTTCAGAACCGTCACACATCTCGTGATGTTGTCACAGGTTTTAAGATTTTAACCAGGCTCTACACTGGGAAATAAAACTGCCTCAAGAAACATCAGAAACCAGCAAAATGTGTGTACTAGCTCGGTAATCCGTACACACCCGCACCTCACACACATCCACACACACTCAGCAGAAGCAGTAGAACAAGGCATTACCATAAATTCATTAGAGTGGTTGGGCAGTATTTATAAACACGTGGAGATGTTGTTTACAATATCTGACGGGATGGATTACACATCTACACAGACTAGTGAAGGAAACACTCTCAGCATACACACTGTTTACTCTGGCAGAGGCAGAGAAGAGAGAGGGGGAGAGGAGTCTGAGTGCCTCGCTCCACAAGGTCCCTGAGTGGCATGTTTTACAGAGTGAAATAAACATTCAATAAAATAAACACCCCTCAGCTGTGCTGCTCTGCTCTCTGCTGCCATGTTCTGGTCCGGGAAAGATCTGTGTGAGCCCCCGAACCCACATCTGTGTGAGAATAGGTGTGTGCATACACAAGTGTGAGAATATTATTAAATGTGCTCATCTCTGAGTTAGACTGAGAAAACAGGAAGTAGCTTTTGGTCAGTTGATTTTGCACTTTTGTGTAATCTCCAAACATATTTAACCATTAAAAAAATGGAGGTCATGGTGTAACATCAGTTGAAAGGCAAAGCTCTTGATTTATTCATCCATGTTTTCACCTTCCAAGACCAGGAGAAGTGGATCATGACCAAAAGAACAACAAGCCAGAAACAAGTGGTTAAAATAAGCTTCCACCATAGGGTACTCAAGCTCTACCTTAGAAATGAGGTGCGAAGGTTGAAGTACAGGTGCGGCTCCTCCTCATCAAATCAAGTCAGCTGAGGTGGTTTATCATATCAAAATCAAATCAAATCAAATCACCTTTATTTATATAGCATTTTTCATACAAAAAAATGCAACTCAAAGTGCTTCACAGATTAAAATGGCCCCATAGATCCCGTATTCCCATCCCAGCCCCCCTCCCCAAGTATAAAACAATTGACAATTACACTTCCCCTCCTGCAACCAATTTCCAAGGTGAACGCACACTCACCCACACACTCGCACACACACACACACACACATGAACAACAGAGTAAACAATAGGCTGAGCTCAGATGGGTCAGGTAATGGACGACACATCATCAGCGGAGCCATCTGCCTCGACAGCAACAGATCCTCGGCAGCAGCCAAGACACCGGCCCATGACGCCCAAGGAGGGAGGGCGGAGACCCCCACCACTGCACGGGTGCTACCCGAGGAGCGCCCCGGCTGCCGCCGCTGATCACCGGCCCCAAGGCAGACGGCTCCGCAGAGGAAACACTGGAGGATTAATATAACATGTAAAATAACAAAAGCTAATATGGGTAGAAAGTAACTGATATTAAGTGATTATAAAGATAGTAAGAGAAAACATAATCCAATGTTCAGATGAGGTTAGTTGTGTTCAGCTGTCATGCTTCTGTCACGCTCCACCTGATTACGATGCCTTCTGTTTTCCTTGGACTTCTTCTCCCAGGGGAAGACCTAAACTCCAGGGAAGGATTATTTACATTTTTTAGCCTGGGAATAGCTAAAATGGCACTTACAATTATTTGATGTTACTTACAGTGAGTACAGAAAGTATTCAGACCCCCATCGATTATTTTCCTCATTAATGTACACACAGCACCCCATGTTGACAAAAAAAAAAATACAGAACTTTAGAAATGTTGCTATTAAATAAAGAAACTGAAATATCACATGGTCCTAAGTATCCAGACCCTTTGCTGTGACACTCATATTTAACTCAGTTGCTTTCAATTTCTTCTGATCATCCTTGAGATTGTCCTACACCTTTATTGGAGTACATCTGTGCTTGATTATCCTCATTGGACTTGGTTAGGAAAGTCACACACCTGTCTTTATAAGACCTTACAGCTCACAATGCATGTCACAGCAAATGAGAATCATGAGGTCAAAGGAACTGCCTGAAGAACTCAGAGACAGAATTGTGGCAAGGCACAGATCTGGCCAAGGTTACAAAAACATCTCTGCTGCACTTAAGGTTCCTGAGAGCACAGTGGCCTCCATAATCCCTCAGGGGAAGAAGTTTGAGATGACCAGAACCCTTCCTAGAGCAGGCTGTGCGGTCAAACTGGGTGAGAAAAGCCTTGGCGAGAGATTAAAAAAAAGATCACCATGGCTGAGCTCCAAAGATGCAATCAGGAGATGGAGAAAGTTGTAGAAAGTCAACCATCACTGCAGCCCTCCACCAGTCAGAACTTTATGGCAGAGTGGCCCGTTGGAAGCCTCTCGTCAGTGCAAGACACATGAAAACCTGAATGGAGTTTGCTAAAAGACACATGAAAGACCCCGAGATGTTAGAAAGAAGATTATTTGGTCTGATGAGACCAAGATAGAGCATTTTGGCCTTAATTCTAAGAGGTACGTGTGGAGAACACCAGGCACTGCTCATCACTTGTCCAATGCAGTCCCCACAATGAAGCATGGCGGTGGCACCATCATGCTGTGGGGGTGTTTTTCAGCTGCAGGGACAGGACAACTGGTTGCAATCCAGGGAACAATGGATGCGGCCAAGTACAGGGATATCCTAGACAAGAACCTTCTCCAGACTGCTCAGGACCTCAGACTGGGCTGCAGGTTTACCTTCCAATATGGCAATAACCCTGACCACACAGCTAAAATAATGGAGTGGCTTTACAGCAACTCTGACTATTCTTAAATGGCCCAGCCAGAGCCCTGACTTAAACCCATTTGAGCATCTCTGGAGAGACCTATAAATGGCCGTCCACCAACGTTCACCATCCAGCCTGACAGAACTGGGGAAGATCTGCAAGGAGGAATGGCAGAGGTTCCCCCAAACCAGGTGTAAGACCTTTGTTGCATCTTAACCCACAAAGACTCATGGCTGTGTTAGCTCAAAAGGGTGTTTCTACTAAATACTGAGCAAAGGGCCTGAATACAGAGTAAAACGGCTTCATTCAAAAGCTCGTTAACTCCACAGCATCTAGAATGATAATGAACTGCTCATGCGCATCCGCCAGTCAGAGGCTCCTCCTAATGTTACACGTGATTTTGAGTTGACCAATCAGTCAGCAGTGGGTGTGTCGGCCCTGTTCGACTCCAGGCAGACCGCTTTGAGAAGAGGGCTGAAAAGATGTCCGGTTGAGCGGAGGAAAACCCCAAGGCTAGATGAGAACACTCCCAACCCGGTCCAGGCGGAGTGCAGCTGATGCTAGTGTGTAAGTGCCACTGGTGATATTTCTGTTTTTCTCTTTTGGTAAAATGATAAATGGCCTGTATTTGATATAGCGCCTTCTAGAGTCATGGAACCCCCCATGGCACTTTACAACACAATCAGTCATTCACCCATTCACACACTGGTGGGGATAAGCTACAATGTAGCCACAGCTGCCCCGTTTTTTAATAAATCTGCACAAATTTCTAAAATTCTGTGTTTTTCTGTCAATGTGGAGTGCTGTGTGTACATTAATGAGGAAAACATTAATCTGTTGGTTTAAGCAAATGGCTGCAATTTTAAAAAGAGTGGAAAATTGACGGGGGTCTTAATACCCATTGTATTATTTTCTCTTGCAGTCAGTGATTATTTCACCAAGCAGAACTGGGATCAATACTGAATGATTTTTTAAGGACCTTTTTACTCACAATGCTAGTTGGACCCATTCACTGATTACAGGAATAACATAGTTCCAGTTCAGCCTACTGTACTTTTTTGTTCTTGGCAAGTTTTGGTGTAGGACTGTAAAATTACAGGAAACCAAGGATCACAGGTGAGTCCAGGAAGGTGAGCGTTACAGTGAGGGGTGGAGAACAGGCAAACGTTATGAGGTGAGTTCCACGGAGAAGACTCATTGTTGGGAATGACGTTTACTGGAGGGTTCTCTGATCCCACTTGGATTCACATTTGGAGGAATCGACACTTTCACAGTTTGCTTCACAGAAGAGTCCCTTCACATACAGGTAAATATTATTCTTGTTCAAAGTTCAATGATAGGAGACAACCGGGCATGAGAAGAAAGGTCAATACCCACTAACAGTGGTCTGGCACCAGCCAATCGAAAACACCCAGAAGACACCATGGTGAGTTTTCATAAAATATAATTATCACAATTATAACAATATCTTGTTTTGGACATAATGAGCTCTTCTCTTATATTAGGCCCTGTCCACACGTAGCCGGGGATCTGCCAAAACGTAGATATTTTTCTACCTTTTGGCCTGTCATCCACACGAAAATGAAGTTTTTTCACATGAAAACGGATCTTTTTAAAAACTCCGGCCAAAGTGAAGATCTGCGTTTTCTCCGTTTTGGGTGTCTGCGTGTGGACAGACAGAACCGGAGTTTTAAGGTGCGCAACGTCACTTTCCGTGACAAAAAAATGCTGACATCACGTGTGCGACCTGTGTTTACACTAGCCGACAGCATGGATGCCCTCAGAGCTGCGCTCGCTTTATCAATTGTCCAAGCGCTTTTTGCTTGTTTGTTTTTGCAAGCGGGATTACTGCTCCTTGCGGAAGACCACAGACGAAGGACGAGGTTAAGAACGGGGGAAGTACTGCCGCCTACAGGTCTGGCATGTCCATAACAACTTATTTATCCGGGTAAGTGTGGACAGTTTTTTGTTTTTAAACAAGGTGGTGTGGATGCAAGTTTTTGGAGGGGCGGATATTCGTTTTTTGTTTTTTTTTTAAACCGGCTACGTGTGGACTAGGCCTTAGTTTCACCTTTTAAATTGAATTACTGACATAAATTAAGGTTCACACACATTTTTCTAATTTAGTCAGTTTTACCTGTAGGCTTGATGAGATGATGAGGTGCAGGTGTGCACCATCAGTAGAAGGCAGCAGACTGACCAACAGGTGGGGCTGAGGCAGTCAGCCCGGGACTCACCAGGAAAGCCCAAACCCCAACAGTTTATATTTAAACCAACAAAACCAAACTTTAGTTTGAGGGTTTCGGGTGTATTTGGAGAATTAAAGTGGAGTTCCTGTAAAATGAATGCCTTGTATTCTCTCTTTAAAATGAAAACATCACTGTGAGATCATTTTAAAATCTGAGTGGTTTTATGTGACGTTCTATTGTCGTGGGCCTGACAGCAGCAATGATAAACCTTGAGAGGCCAAAGGGAGGCCGAACGGATCAGCAGGAAAAGTGATAAGGGTGTTGATGCAGCAACAAAGACAAAGAGATTTGGAGATTTACAGAAGAGACGATGAATTTATTGCTCTGCTGGGACACGTATGTGGAGGTGATGGGGGGGGGGGGGGGTTGGAGGAGAGGGAAATCAGACAGGTTGGACTTTAAGAGCACACACAGGCACACTCTGTTTAATGTCTCGCTGACATTTCTGCTCCCCGCCAGCCCCCCCTCACTGGAGACAAATGGGCAGAGAGGAAAGGCAGGGGGGTAACAAAGATGGGAGAAGTCAGAGAGGATGTGCAGCACCCTGCATAGACTTCACTCAAGGTCACCAAGCTCCAGACAAAGTCAAGGGTCAGGGTTCATGGGGGGGCAGCCTGAATGGGATCAGGTTTCCTCCCTGATAGTTCTGCTCAGCCATATTTTAGCTTCCAGGTTTTCATCTTTGAAATTTTGCCCTTTTCTACTTTGATTTCCCTTTCATCCCCGCGTGGACGGTGCCCTTGGTACCGCGGGAAAAGCACCGGGCTCTTTAGGGCGACCCTAACAGTTCAATCTCCAAGTCCTTAACAAAATTCCTTCTGGATACCGTCACTCCATTAAGTTGGCCAGTCAGTGCTGTGTGTGTGTGTGTGTGTGTGTGTGTGTGTGTGTGTGTGTGTGTGTGTGTGTGTGTGTGTGTGTGTGTGTGTGTGTGTGTGTGTGTGTGTGTGTGTGTGTGTGTGCATGCGTGTGCATGCGTGTGTGTGTGTGTGGGGGGGGGGGGGGGGGGTGCGTGCGTGTCTCATTGAGGCTGTAGTTCACTGTCACCGCTCTGTGTCTGGTGCTCATTTGATTGCTCTAAATCAAACCATCTGTGGATCCAACTGGAGGAATGTTCTCGCCACATGCTGCTGCTGCTGCTGCCTGAACACCTCCCATCCACTGACCCGCTGCTAACTGCTGGTGTCCATATCAACAGCTACCAGCTTCCTCTCTGACCTTCATATTCATGCATTAACTCTCATCGTCTTAACACTTTATGATGCATTGCATTGGTGGGCCAATGTTCGGTGTCCACCCGTCTCATAGCAAATGTCTGCTAGCTGACAAAAGTCCTTTTCCCTCTCCTTTTGTTGCTCATTCACATGTGACAGAGCATTTCCCTCCACTCGCTGTGAAACACCGCTGTTTAGACAGTCCCACAGTAGTCTGACCGGGCCAGTTGGCTCGAGCCGTGCAGCGCGGCGCGGAGAGCAGCAAAGACAGCAGGCAGCAGTGTGTCGACTCCTGGCCAGGCCTGAGAACACTTCACTAACCTGATCAGCACCAAGACAAATAGAGAGGTGATTGCTTCCCCGTGGCCCATCTGGCTTCTCTTAAGGCGGCTGGAAGGGAAAACAGGGGTGGGCAGTGTGTGTGTGTGTGTGTGTGTGTGTGTGTGTGTGTGTGTGTGTGTGTGTGTGTGTGTGTGTGTGTGTGTGTGTGTGTGTGTGTGTGTGTGTGTGTGTGTGTGTGTGTGTGTGTGTGTGTGTGTGTGTGTGTGTGTGTTCTTAGGCTGCTACTTTACACAGGGTATTTCAAACACACTTGCCGACCAATTACAGCCAATCTTTGCTGTCGGTCTGACTGCTTTCACCCATCAGTAAAAACATTTTGGTTGGGCAGCTTAAGGTTTACTGGACAGCGGTCCGGTCCAGACTAACATCTCTCTCAGAGGTTTAACATTCCGAAAAGCAGGCAATGGAATTCAAGCACTACTGGGATTTTAGGACATATGCATTGGGAACTAAAGGCACTGTGTCCCAATGAAACCAGTGTGGTTGTTTTTCTGACAGCAGACCTGACGCATCACCTAATCATAATCCACAGTTCAGGAAAGCGTTTCCGTCCTGGAACGGATGGACTCCTGACTGAAGGTGAGCTGACAAACCAAATACTTGGAGCTTTAGGTCAACGCTGGGTGAAAGTTGGGACGAACCTGCACCTCCATAGCCTGATAAAACTACCTCCACCTAGTGGCCGTGCAGGGATTAACAACAAAAACACATGGATGTGTAGAAATTAATGTCTTCTCTCCGTAAACAAATTTATTACATCATCTTTTTCATCTCCTCCTTGAACCGTCACCTTATCGTGGTGGAGGAGTTTGAGTGCCCTAATGATCCTAGGAGCTATGTTGTCTGGGGCACTTAGTGCCCCTGGTAGGGTCTCCCATGACAAATTGGTCTTAGGTGAAGGGTGAGACAAAGAACGGTTCGAAGGATCTTTCATGGCGGTTAAAATGAAGAGTCGGAGTACCCGGCCCGGAGGGTTACCGGGGTCCCACCCTGGAGCCAGGCCTGGGGTTGGGGCCCATGAGCAAGCGCCTGGTGGCCGGGCTTTCGCCCATGGGGCCCGGCCGGGCCCAGCCCGAACCGGATACATGGGCTCGTCCAACTGTGGACCCACCACCCGCAGGAGGAACATGAAGGGTCTGGTGCAATGCGAATCGGGTGGCAGACCAAGGCGGGAGCCTTGGCGGTCCAATCCCCGGACAAGAAAACTAGTTTTTGGGACATGGAACGTCACCTCGCTGGCGGGGAAGGAGCCGGAGCTTGTGGCAGAGGTTGAGCGGTACCGGCTAGATATAGTCGGACTCACCTCGACACAATGCATTGGCTCTGGAACCCGAGACCTGGAGAGGGGTTGGACACTCTACTTTGCTGGAGTTGCTCCGGGTGAGAGGCGGAGGGCTGGGGTTGGCTTTTTGTCAGCCCCGAGACTCTCTGCCTGTGTGTTGGGGTTTACCCCGGGGGACAAGAGGGTAGCTTCCTTGCGCCTTCGGGTCGGGGAACGGGTCCTGACTGTTGTTTGTGCTTATGGGCCAAATATCAGTTCAGAGTACCCACCCTTTTTGGAGTCCCTGGGACGAGTGCTAGATAGTGCTCCATCAGGGGACTCCATTGTCCTGCTGGGGGACTTCAATGCTCACGTGGGCAATGACATTTTGACCTGGAGGGGTGTGATTGGGAGGAACGGCCCACCTAATCAGAACTCGAGCGGTGTTTTGTTATTGGACTTCTGTGCAAGCCGCAGTTTGGCCATAACGAACACCATGTTCGAACATAAGGATGCCCACCGGTACACTTGGTACCAGGGCAGCCTAGGTCACAGGTCGATGATAGATTTTGTAGTCGTATCATCTGACCTGCGGCCGTATGTTTTGGACACCCGAGTGAAGAGAGGGGCGGAGCTGTCAACTGATCACCACCTGGTGGTGAGTTGGACCAGATGGCAAGGGAACATGCCGCGTAGACCTGGCAGACCCAAACGCATAGTGAGGGTCTGCTGGGAACGCCTGGCAGAAGAACCTGTCAAGACGGTCTTCAACTCCCACCTCCGGCAGAGCTTTGACCACGTCCCGAGAGCAGTGAGGGACATTGAGTCCGAGTGGGCCTTGTTCCACTCTGCGATTGTCGAGGCGGCTGTTGCTAGCTGTGGTCGTAAGGTGGCCGGTGCCAGTCGTGGTGGCAACCCCCGTACCCGCTGGTGGACACCAGAGGTTCGGGGAGCCGTCAGGCTGAAGAAGGAGGCCTACAGGGCGTGGCTGGTCTGTGGGTCTCCGGAGGCAGCAGACAGGTACCGGATAGCCAAGCGGGGTGCAGCAGTGGCAGTTGCCGAGGCAAAATCTCGGGCGTGGGAGGAGTTTGGTGAGGCCATGGAGAAAGACTATCGATCGGCTCCAAAGAGGTTCTGGCAAACTGTCCGGCGCCTCAGGAGAGGAAGGCAGCAACTCGCTCACACTGTTTACAGTGGGGATGGGGAGCTGCTGACGTCAACTGAGGCTATAGTCGGACGGTGGAAGGAATACTTTGAGGAGCTCCTCAATCTTACCAATGCGCATTCCGAGGAGGAACCAGAGCTGGGAGGCCTGGGGATGGACTGTCCGATCTCGGGGGCAGAAGTTGCTGAGGTAGTCAAACAACTACACAGCGGCGGAGCCCCGGGGGCGGATGAGGTTCGTCCTGGGTATCTCAAGGCTATGGATGTTGTAGGGCTGTCATGGTTGACACGTCTCTACAACATTGCGTGGTCATCGGGGGCAGTTCCTAGGGAGTGGCAGACCGGGGTGGTGGTCCCCATCTTTAAGAAGGGTGACCTGAGGGTGTGTTCCAACTATAGGGGGATCACACTCCTCAGCCTCCCTGGAAAGGTCTACTCCAAGGTACTGGAGAGGAGGGTCCGATCGATAGTTGAATCTCAGATAGAGGAGGAGCAATGTGGTTTTCGTCCTGGCCGTGGAACTGTGGACCAGCTCTATACCCTTGCAAGGGTGATGGAGGGGGCATGGGAGTTTGCCCAACCAATCCACATGTGCTTTGTGGATTTGGAGAAGGCTTATGACCGTGTCCCCAGGGACACCCTGTGGGGGACGCTCCAGGAGTATGGGGTGGGTGGCTTTCTGTTAAGGGCCATTCAGTCCCTTTACCAGAGGAGCGTGAGTTTGGTCTGCATAGCCGGTAGTAAGTCGGACATGTTCCCAGTGAGGGTTGGACTCCGCCAGGGCTGCCCTTTGTCACCGGTTCTGTTCATCACTTTTATGGACAGAATTTCTAGACACAGCCGTGGTGTGGAGTGTGTCGAGTTTGGTGGCAGGAGAATCTCGTCTCTGCTTTTTGCGGATGATGTGGTCCTCCTAGCTTCATCCAGCTCTGACCTTCAGCTCTTGCTGGGTAGGTTCGCGGCCGAATGTGAAGCGGCTGGGATGAGGATCAGCACCTCAAAATCTGAGACCATGGTTCTCGACCAGAAAAGGGTGGCTTGCCACCTCCGGGTCGGGGGAGAGGTCCTACCTCAAGTGGAGGAGTTTAAGTATCTCGGGGTCTTGTTCATGAGTGAGGGTAGGAGGGATCGGGAGATCGACAGGCGGATTGGTTCGGCGTCTGCAGTGATGCGGACGCTGAGCCGATCTGTCGTGGGGAAGAGGGAGCTGAGCCAGAAAGCCAGGCTCTCGATTTACTGGTCGATCTACGTCCCATTCCTCACCTATGGTCATGAGCTTTGGGTAATGACCGAAAGAACGAGATCGCGGATACAAGCGGCCGAAATTAGTTTCCTCCGTAGGGTGGCCGGGCTCAGCCTTAGAGATAGGGTGAGGAGCTCAGACATTCGGGAGGGACTCGGAGTAGAACCGCTGCTCCTCCGGATCGAAAGGAGCCAGTTGAGGTGGTTTGGGCATCTGGCCAGGATGCCTCCTGGACGCCTCCCCGGGGAGGTGTTTCGGGCATGTCCTGCCGGCAGAAGGCCCCCGGGTCGACCCAGGACACGTTGGAGAGGTTACATCTCCAATCTGGTCCGGGAACGCCTTGGGGTCCTGCCGGAGGAGCTGGTGGACAAGGCCGGGGAGAGGACGGCCTGGAGCTCCCTAGTTGGGATGCTGCCCCCGCGACCCGGACCCGGATAAGCGGAGGAAGACGACGACGACGATCTTTTTCATACAACTTCCTTTAACTTTAACTTCCTTTTTCTACTTTCCTTTATGTTCATTTTAATCTGTGATGCTGCTGATCATGTGATACATGACCTGCACTTGTATAGCGCCTTTCAGAGTCAGAGGACTCCAAAGTGCTTTACTCTACTATGTATCATTCATCCACTCACACACACATTCACACACTGGTGGTGATGAGCTACATTGTAGCCACAGCTGCCCTGGGGCACACTGACGTAGGCGAGGCGGCCAAGCACAGGCGCCACTGGTCCCTCCGATCACCACCAGCAGGCAGGGGGGGTTAAGTGACTTGCCCAAGGACACAACAGCAGAATTATCTTTTGGCATCAATCCTACTAACCCTCCCTTTACTGGATAACCTGCTTCACCTCCTGAGCTTCTGCTGCCCCCAAGTGTGTGTGTGTGTGTGTGTGTGTGTGTGTGTGTGTGTGTGTGTGTGTGTGTGTGTGTGTGTGTGTGTGTGTGTGTGTGTGTGTGTGTGTGTGTGTGTGTGTGTGTGCGCGTGTGTGTGTGTGTGTGTGTGTGTGTGTGTGTGTGTGTGTGTGTGTGTGTGTGTGTGTGTGTGTGTGCATGCATGCACCTGCATGTGACACGATGGCCATACAGCCCCCACCAAAGAGTCACATCAATGGACACCTACACTAAATGGAAGACTTTCAACCACCTGCAAAGTGCAACGATGGACTCAAAGAGTTACGATTCAGTTCTTTCAGTGTTTGTGAACGCCAGTGAGTGAGTTTGTGAATACACACACACATGTGCTCATGCAGGCTGAGGAATGCCCTCCTCCGTAGAGTGGGGGCCCAAGCTGGGGGCTTTAGAAAGGGGCCAGTGCGTGCGTGCGTGCGTGCGTGCGTGTGTGTGTGTGTGTGTGTGTGTGTGTGTGTGTGTGTGTGAGTGTGTGTGTGCATGTGTGTGTGTGTGCGTGTGTGTGTGTGTGTGTGTGTGTGTGTGTGTGTGTGTGTGTGTGTGTGTGTGTGTGTGTGTGTGTGTGTGTGTGTGTGTGTGTGTGTGTGTGTGTGTGTGTGTGTGTGTGTGAACCAGTGGGAGCTTAGGAAGAGGCCCTGTGTTTTGTTCTGTTCCACATCAATGGGACGTCAAGCCGGGTTTGGGCCTGACAGCACCCGGATTAAAGGTTTTCTACTAGATACACTCTACCCTTCCCCCTGACACACTCTCTCTCTCTCTCTCACACACACACACACACACGCACACACACACACACACACACACACACACACACACACACACACACACACACACACACACACACACACACACACACACACACACACACACACACAGAGCGCAAGAGAGAGAATGGGCTGAAAGAACCCAGTTTTAACTCATGGAGTACTAAATTGTGATCTGAAAATGGATTCATGCCCATGACAATGACAACAAGTAAAGGATATAAGACAGTGATGGTGTGTGTGTGTGTGCGTGCGTGCATGCGTGCGTGTGTGTGTGTGTTTGAGGTTATTTTGAAAGGAGGGACTTCAGATATTTTATTTAAAATAAATGCATGCAAGACATGTAGGTGGAAAGCTAAAGCAAGTGTACTTTATGTGTGAAATATAAAAGAAATGTCTCTAAGAGTGAAGTGTCTAAGAAACGCAGCAGTGCAAAGAGGTCAGGCCAACAGAAGGACGGTTGGAAAAGCAGCACCATAAAAAGAAAACCAAGAGAGGTTGTTGACATCACACACACACACGCCGGCTGTTCACATGCCGACATAAAGAACAGAAGAAATCTGTTGTAGGAGCACATGCAAACACACACAGACTGGAGGTTGCAGACTTAACAATAGCAGCAAAGCTTCAGCTTTTCAGAGCTGTGATCATCAGGTGTGCAGCCTCTCCTCTCAAACACGATATTCAAGCTATTAGAAAAGAGCTGGAAACATAAAAATAACACGCCGACACTGACCTGAAAAGTCAGGGTCACAGGTTTACGTTTTCATCAGGGAGTATCGTCTAAAAGACCTCCTTTTCACTGGAGCAATGTCATCGTTTCAGTCAGATTCTTTTAGTTTATCTGATGGTAGTTCAACAGAACTGAAAATAAATCAAACCCTGTATTTAAATCTGAACTAATCGGCATTTGCTTTTTTAACAAAAACGTTGCATTTCTACGAGCTATGGGGACGATCGAGATCGAGCGAATGCAGGATGAGAATAGATGAGCGAGGCTAAGAAGTTGTAGCTGTCTTTTCTATTCCTGGGTGGGTTGTGGAGATCCAGTGGCTCGTGCCTCTGCACCGGACACTCAGCTGACAGCAAATGCCTTTGATGCCAACTGCTGCTGGGCTCTAAAGTTCCCACTGAAACCCCCACGGTCCGGGCTGTTGGGGAACACATCCAAACCCACCGCCTCATCATATCCCCCCATGACTTAATTAGCGCTCTCTGATTCTCCGCATTAGTTTACTGTATAGGAACAACTTTTATCCTTAACTGTAATCAGCTCGCCCAGAAGAATTGAGCACAATAAGAAGGCTGTTTGAAGTTTTCCTTTTGTGTTATCTCGAGCACTTCAACAAAAGCCCAGTGCAGCTAGACTCAGCGTTCAATAACGGTCCACCAGGCAGGCTGAGACATGGAAAACCTGAGATGTTGCACACATGCCACCTGCAGCTCCGTTCCCCCCACAGACTGAGCATGGATTGTATTTATTATCCCTAATTATAACACAAGTGTTGTGGAGGTTTGGGCTGCAGTAGCTTCTAGAGGATTAGTTGTGTTATTTTTTTATGGATAAGTGATCACATTACATTTGAATTGATTTTGTTAAATAATTTTAAAATGCAAGCAGCCAGTCTCGTCTGAGTTCCCTCTCCTGATTAAAGGATTTATTCCCAAAGTGAATAAATTCTGCCGTTTATTACCATTTGCCCTCCTCACCCTCTAAAGGAAGAAAAAAAAAAGAATTCTCGAGGAGTCGTTAATATGCATAATCAAGCCAAGCTGGACGTCAGACCAGCCTTTAGGTCTATTATCATGAGCTGACCATGACAGCCTGCCATGCTTTTATGAGCCTTCTTATATATATTCCACTTGCTTTGATGTTCAAGGTGACCGCTAATTTGATGACAAACCGTCTCTGCCCTAATGAGCACGATGGAATAAATCATTTCAAGAAGTTAAATGCAAAAATATTTATTCCACAAGAAAAGGCCAACGGTTCATCTTTTCTGAAACGGCTGGATTCTGTGTGAAACTAGATGGAATGTTGACATTTATGCTTAAAGGTGAATTTTTTAGCGCAGATCACACAACCTAATCATGACTATTTAGATGATGATGAGTTTTAAATGTAGTCACTTTAAGGGATTTGTAGGATTAAAGGGGCACGGATGCAGCAGGTGGGATTAGACATTTTTAATCATAGTTATTATAGTTTTCTTATTTCTAATAGAATGAATTGATGCTGGTTGCATGTGTTGTAACATTCTCCCCCAATTAAACTGTCTCAGGGTAGCTTTCTTTAGTTTTTATTCATGGTGCAGCTGCACCATCTAGCGTCTGCATTCACGAGTTGCAATTATTCACAGCTGCTGCCGCCTGATTTCATTGATTTAATCTATTTGTGTTTCCGTATCTGTGAATTCAATCAGTAGAGTACTTTTCTTTACTGAAGCTAAGAAAAACATAAGACCAGGGGTCTGCAACCTTTACAGTCCACAAAGCATTTCCTTTTACCCCTCAGCACCTAAATAAAACTTGTTTAAAGCTGCAACTGTCACAGGAACTTTTGAAACAAATAATCAAAACATTTTTACAAATATAGATAAGGGAGAGGATTAGAGCCGTTCAATAAAGCTCTCCTTTTCTCTGTTTTGAGAGAAAATGAGAACTGGGCAATTTTGGTTTGCTTTTAGAGCCCCCTGGTGTCCGTTTGTACAACTGAAAGCAAAACCCATCTCCTCGCTGTGGATTCGTCTTTTTAACACCGTAATCAGGCCTTTTCTCTAAATAGCACAAGTCTACAAAAACATTAATAACATTTCTGCTGCCATCTTTTTAATCACGAATGCATTAATATAGGTTTCAAACCAATATTCTGTAAAAACAATCATTTGTGTTTATTATACATGAAGTTTTATTTAAATCTGATCTATTCCAGCTCAAATGTCAGTATTGTGTCAACCTAGCTTCACAAAGGTTGGTGACCCTTGGGCTAGAGGATACCAAGATTATGCCAAGCCAGTTTAATATTTAAAGAGCAAGTAACGCCTAAATTTACATTTTTTTTATTTTTTGCTGATAACCTGTTGAGATGAGTGTCTAATGGTGCTGTACACATGTGTAATCATCAGTGTGGCAGTTAAGTGCAACTTACTTTAAATTTAATAATTCAGCCCAAAACCATAATTATATCTCCATCTTCAGGTTAAAACCTCTGCTCCACATTTATGTAGAACCAGCTGTGGCTAATGGCTAAGCTGAAAAACGTAACGTTATCAGCAAATGACTACATGGCTACACCACACTGGTCTCCAGGTGAGGCAGCTGCACCTCCACCTGGCTCAGCCACTCACCTGCCGATATGACACGCTGGCTCTCTGAGCCGCTCGCCTCCTTGAAAAAATGCCCTCCTCCCCATTTCACCTAATGATCGTGCTTAACAGGAAATCCTCCAGAATGCTGCAGAATCTGTGTCTGCTTTTCTCCTGAGCGGTAAGTCTTGAGGGAGTGTGTGCTTGCGTGCACGCGCGAGTGCGCACGCACTTGTTAACAACTAGTTTTTAGATTGAGAAACTCCGATAGCACACGCGGGGGGGGGGGGGGGGGTCTATCCATCGACATATATACTGGACAATGCGTGTCCACAGGCTCCAATTATAAGTTTCTGTGCCAAAATGGGAGGTGGCCACCACCGCCATTTTGACAGTGTCACAGGTTCCGTCAAACTTAGACAATTCCAAAAAAGGGAAGAGAGGTGGAGCTGAGGGTGGGGCTGTAAGACTGGGATCAAATGACGACACCCTTCGAACTGAAGCGACGTAGCTACAAGCTAACCCAAAGCTAATGCTGAGGTGGGAGCTAAGCTAATGGAAGTAGCTACCTAGCTACAACCGGAGTTAACTGTGCACAACACCGGAGCTTCTGAGTCACAGCTACGCTCGGCTGACCACTGGGTAAAACCGGGTGGAACACAGAGGTCTCCCGAAAGCTCCACAAGCCGGCAGCCGCACAGTAAACAGACAAAAGATTAGAGATGCTCTGAGCTGCCGCTGGGGAGAACCAGCTGGAAAACAGTGGTTTCCATTCGAGAGCTCCACAAGCCGGCAGCCCGCGCAGCAGACAGGCGCTGCGGTCAGAGATGGGTTGAGCTGCCGCTGAGGGGAGGGGACCATACCGATAGTCGGAACCCAGCTCCACCAACATGCAGTGGCGGCTCCAGAATTTTTTTTCTGCAGGTGCTATGAAGGAGCTAGTCTTTTTATTGAGGGTGCTATGAAGGAAGTGGTCATGCGTACCTATTGTTCTCTAAAACACCTTCAACACTAGCAGATACACATGCCTGCACAAAACCTCAACAACACCTGAAACAATCATTAATATACATCATAAACATATGAACAATCGCTGACTTGTCCATGAAATCATAAACACATACAGCCACACAGAAACCCATCTATAGTGTTGCATGGTTAGCTAACGTTAGTGTTAGCATTTCCAGCGGCAAAACCCTCGACTGCTGCGGCGGTTGAGGGTTGACTCTCTTCACCCAGATCTGTAGGTTTTTGTGGGTCTGAGATTCATTCGTTTCTGACTGAACCCGTGGAAATTTGGGCAACAAAAACCGATCCATTTTACCACTAGCTCTACCTTTCACTCTTTCGCAGGTGGAAAATGAGGTCAAAGGTTAACCTCAATTTCCTGTTTTGGTTAAAGTTTTTACTATCTTCATGAAAATTTACTGATTATTTTTGTTTTGTATGTTAAATATTATCACATCCACACGTTAAATTAAAATTGAATAGTAAAAATAAATAAAAAATCTAATATTTACTTGGGGGTGCTATGGGGGGTGCAATGACTAATTCAGGGGTAGCTAACATGTTATATATCAACCTATTTTCAAAAATGCAGTGTCATGTTAAATGCACTGGGTTTTACCCTATTAAATTTAAATTTCATGGTTAAACAGTACATGTTAAAATCTAAGATCAGCTAGTGCAAAAGCAGCAGTGACCTAAAATACATAAATATAATTTTACTTACCGGGAAAAAAATGAAGTGGTGACTCTTTGGATGCTCTATTAGTGTAATTAATGCCACAGCAAGTCATTTTGTCCAACATTTGCACAAATAATATCCAAAAAAGAATACACAAACGGCACAACTAACGGTCTAAGTTGAGAGACTAAAAATGGCGGAACAGTTTTCAGGCGAGGCCAAGGCTCAGACTGAGGCCTATCCACAGAGCTAGCTCTGCGGTCACGTGGGTCTGATGCTCATTAATTATTCAGAATTTTAGGCATTTAATACACTTAAACAGAATAGTGACAAAAAAATCACCCCCCTCAGAGTTGTCATGAGTGTAAACTGGATCTATTAAACCTGAAACATGTTTTGGAACCAGGCTGTAAACATGTTTATTTCTGCTGTGAAATTGATAGTTTTAACATGGGAGTCATTGAGGATTTTGCTTGCTTCTGACACCAGCCCCTAGTGGATGAGGGTGGAACTGCAATTTTTTTGACTTCCGTATTGGCTTCATTTCCAGACCCGAATTACGGGGGCTTGGGTCTAACACTGCCTTAGTGCCGCTCTCTCGGTCCGCCAGGAGACGCCTCTTTAAGAAGTGTTTTCCTAACAGCAAGTTTGGATGAAATATGTCTCCACCCAGGCCTTGACCCTCACTTGAATCAACAATCAAACCTTTCTGTAATTCCTATTTTACAGAGCAATAATTTAATTCATCTTTGTATTAGTTGTATTGTTTTTAGTCACAATTGCAAATGAAGACATCAACAGATGTTGTTACTATAGAAATTATAATTAAGGATATCCAGAATAAGAACTAGCCTGGCAAGCCATCCTATATGTATAGATGCACGTTTTCATATAAACTGTGGTCAACGCCCCATAGTCATGCACCATCTTGAAATAGTGTAGCTGTTTAGGGACATACAAGATATAATACTCTGCATTTTGCGTCTGACATGAAAGTCTCCTCTTCCCTCTTAACATCTTGCAGAGGGTAGTGCAACTGTTACAGGAACTTTTGAATGAAGACAGTGTTGTTCCCACACGCGCATGAGCACACACACACACACACACACACACACACCAACACACCCCATGGAGGGATGCGACACCAGCCCCCCGACCACCACCCTCACACAGATAGATAATCCAAAAGTTGGCAGCCCTGTGACTATAATACGAACTCTGAACTGCATGCTAAGGGGTCAAATGTTTTTCCACGCTGTGCCTTTAAAGATTTGTTTGCAGTTTTGAAAAATCCACCATTTTGTGTTGTAAAAAACATGAAAATTATGTAAAATAAAAACAATTACATCTGAAAAAAGAAGGTACTTTTAGTGTGGGAGTCCAACGCTATTATTCTACTAAAACAAACATGAAATATTGCTTAAAACTGTATTTTTCATAAAACATGAGTTGGTTTCTTTTAATTATTTGAAGCCAAAGTTGTCAAGAGCCATTATGTAAAATCCAACGAGCCACTTGTGGCTCTAGAGCCGCAGATTGTAGACCTCTGGTGTATAACATTCACTCAAACTTCTGTAGTGTTTAAGCTGTGTCCTTATATGTAAAAATGACCAAACATGAACTCAGTCAACTTGTTACCTATTTGAACACTTTTATAGTGTAATGATTCTGTGAGCTCAGGGAAACCACATGAGAGGCATGTTCTGCTATGGTTGCACATCTGGTAGGTGTTCTATGATGTTTTAAAAATGTTGCTGAACTGGTCATAAATCATTTGGGAATGACAAATAAAGTTAGATATCATTTGAAAAAGGCAGTTGTTGCCATCGCCAAAACAGATAAGCTGGTCATTTACTTATGAACGACACCTCTGATGAGCTGAGTGATGAGTTTAATGAACCCTTTTGCTCCCTGAAAGCTCGGACAAGTTCTGCTGGTGTGATTACGGATGAAATCCAGCAGAGGGTGCTGCAGCCCTCTTTCAGAGATTCAACTAAAACAGTGATCTCTGTACTTGGTTGCTATTTTTAAAAGGATGGCATTTTCTTCCAAAAATCAGAGCAAGATGATTTTAATAATAATATTATTAAAGCATAAATGTCATAGGAGAAATGCCGTCAGTGATTAAAACATCCGTGGGAGACGTGAAGAGCTTGGGAGGACTAGATTTTGGTGTTTAACACCTAAAGTTTGTTTCAGCTTTCTCACATTAACCTGTTCCTGTATACAAACTTAATGCGTGTGAGAGTGAGAAAGGCGTAACACAATCAGAGGTGTTTCTTGGCAAACAAACATTTCCTCTGTTGTTTGTCTTTCACCTGGGGTGTTAAATATTTGAATGAAGGAGCCAACCGTCATGTCTTAGCAGGAGTAGTAGTTGAAATGAAATGCATCAATCATTGTTTTTATTTCAATAATTTCTCAGCAAAAGTAGAAGAACTGTTTAAAGTTCAAGCAATCCAATCTAAAAAATACATTTGAATCTTTGGTTTTAAAACCGTAGAGCCTAAAAAGTCACATAAAGTAATCAGAAAACTATTTTTGGGTATGTTGCAATAAATCCAGTGTGTGTGTGTGTGTGTGTGTGTGTGCGTGCGTGCGTGCGTGTGTGTGTGTGTGTGTGTGTGTGTGTGTGTGTGTGTGTGTGTGTGTGTGTGTGTGTGTTAATTATCCTGTAACGATTCAGAATTTGCTAGTTTTGTGTTGCGCCAAATGATAATCACCAAGTTTTAAACCTTAGTCTAAATCTAGCAAATAAAATCTGTCTTCTCATTCTTAAAACAAAGGTTTTGCAGCAGGAAATGTTTTGACTTGTAATAACTTGCTGTGCCTCAGTCACTTTTCTGCCATAGCCAGCTTGATTAATCTTTCCTTGCGATGCCCTTCTCCTCACAAACATGCAGGTTCTAGTTGCTTTTGCACATGCGTGTTTCACATCCCAGCATGTTTCACATCCCAGCGTTAAATCACCCTCAGAGATGTTAACGGGATCTTACGCATACATCACCAGGCTGATTCATTTGATCTATGACCAGTCAAGTTGCAACAAAACCAAGCATTAACAGGGTGAGCCGTCGGGATCAGCTGTTTTTAACTCGTCCCAACGGCAGGGAGCTTTATCTCCACTTTAGAGTGGTAAAAGCACAATGTGGACAACCGCAAGACCATTAAGATGTTATTATGCTGATGACATAACCATAATAACTATAATATAACTGGCTCCTTCCAGTGGTTCCCAACCTGGGGACCGTTACCAAGGAGGTCAACAGTTTGGTCTGTGCTGACTCCTGAGTGAGGTTACCAAGATTATATTAACATTTTGATTTACATAATCCCAATACCAAAACCAACTCTGTAAGAGTTAATGTCTGTTTGTATAAAGTCTAATGAATCACTTTAACATGAGTGTGAGTGAGTGTGTGTGTGTGTGGGGGGGGGGGGGGGGGATCTAGAGCTCAGAGAAAGGCCATCAGGTTTGATTCAGCAGGTTTGTGACAAAAGTACACATCCTGTTCACCTCTTAGAAATGTATAAATACAGATAATTAAAGTAGACATTTGTGGGATTAAATGTTTCTTTTTTTATTCCCGTTGTGGTTCGGGGGTGCAGAAACACCAAGATTCTCTTTATGTTGGCTCATCTTCTCTCTTCACTCAGATGTTTGTTTTACAAAACGGAGAAATCATGAAACTGTCTGAACTTGCTCAAAAGCAGCAAACTGTAGTCCTGAGATTATGCTACGATCGCATGTCCTCAAAAATAATCCCATTTTCGTTTCGCTGATTTATGAAACACCGTTATTCCAGCACAGAAAGCTGCCCAGACACAGAACAGCTGCACTACCAGCACACGAAAACCAAGTTTAGTTATTTTGAACACGTGACCTGTCTAGCAAGAGTTCTAGATTAAAAATATTTTTTTTAAATGTAATTCTGCTCAAAACTAAAATGATAAACAGAACTTCAGGGGATTTTGAAAAAAAAAAAAACTTTATTAACCAAACAAGCATACAAAACAAGTCATTTCAAACAACTAAGCCATTTCAGTGCAATTCCAAAATATACATCATCAGCTGGGCATGTTAATCACATCAGAAACAGACGTTTAAATAATCATGATTATCATTCAAAACGAGCGTCCTGTCCAGAGGAAACTCCTATGTGATACCTGCATGAGGTACAACTGAACACATCCCATCAGTAACATAAAAGAGTCAAGAATATTTATCAGACAGAAACAGCACAACACAAATCAAAGCATTTGTAAACCAAGTTTGTTAGAAAAATAAATAAAATAAAATGTGGTTACAGTATTTGGTGTTTAATAAATATTAAGATAATGCATAATTTCCTGTCTGCACACACACACACACACACACACACACACTAGGGTGCGAGAGTCACCCACGGTCAGTTCTAACTTTAAATTAAAGTAAAAGCTCCAATCTGTTTTTTTATAATTTAAAGCTGTAGCAAAGCTAAATACAACAGGCAAATTATGCAAAAATAAAACAAACCACCTTTTATCCTCTGCTCTCAGGTAAGAAGTTAACATTCAATGTTTTCTTTCTACAAAAGCAAAGAGGGAGACAAGTACCTCAAGACAGGAATGCAAAATTAGCAGAAGAAGAAGGGCTCAAAAGTGGCAAAGCAAAAAATAAATAAATATTTTTTTTTCTTTTGTGGTTGAGGGATTTAAAACTCTGCTGAAGGTGGAGCCCCCAACAGACTCTGGTTTAACCGCGGTTCATTCTCAGATAACGAAATGTCAGCAAGGATCCAGACGTCTTCGTTTCACGAGATGTGAAACGCCGCTAATTTTAATTGAGAGACCAGCTTACAAGTTAATACCATCGTGGTGGATGATTCTTGGGAGTTGGCGATTCTTACTCTCGTCCAGATGCTACAGATGTGCTGCTACATAAACACACCATGGATGATGGACCCTTCTGTACGTTTACCCAGCTTGCACCACAAGGATAATGCAGCAGCAGAACATCTTTCACTTCTAGGTTGTAAGAAAAACAAATAAAAAGCTCAATTTGTGACCATCATTTAGTCATTGTGCCGTTTGTCTAACAGGTGAGATTCCAAAAGCACTGGAGGTTTCATTCAGCACCGAGCCCCACAGCAGAAATACAGGCCTTTTAAAGACATCACTCAGAATCTGAGTTTCCTCATCACAGCATATTCAGTATACAGATTATAACTCCTACTAAAGATCAGTGAAATGTAGCGAACGTCTGCTTCAAAATAAACAGCGCGAACAAGCACAGCATTCACAGTTACGCCTCATAACATCATCTTCTATTCTTTAGAGGCTGGTAAAAAAAAATACATGCTGAGCAACAGCTCAGTTAAAGAGTCTTCAGCTTTTTCTTTCTGAGCCCGTGAAATGTGGATTAAAAATGAGCGGCGAGTGTGTGTCTGTGCTTCAGCAGTGATAAGTAAGAAGAGAAAGGCATTGGTCACAGGTTAAGGAGTAATTTAACACTAAATTACAAGAACTTTTCTGGCCACACCTCAGCGGGTGATGTCAGAGCTGGTGTGCTTCACCTGTCAGGTGAAAAAAAAAAAAAACACCTGCTGCTGTGACATCAGTGTTTTGGGGTGTGGTCTGAGCTGCAGGTGGTTCAGCCCACATGGAGGATTACTGAGCTTATCTGCTCTATGCGATTTGGTGTTGAGTTACTCTTTCATACGTGTGCTTTCCACTTTTACTCCTAAATGTAAGCCTCCAGGTCGTTTCCTGTCATCCCTCTCTACCTAATACACTCCTCCTCTGATGGGCTTCCTGATTCGTCGCTCTCACTGTCATCCAGCTCTGGAAGATCTCCCCACAGGAGAAGATTTAGACCTGCAGGCGCAATAAAAAAATGCTCATTAAAACCTGAAAGGGTTTCACAGAGACCCAGCTTTACAGAAGGCTACTGACCCGTTGCATCAAGTCTGTTGAGGGTAGAGACGGCGTCACTGTTGAACATCCAGAAGTGGCCATTGTTGCAGGAGAGCAGGCAGGGTTTACAGGGGGCGACCACGTGATAGCCAACAACATTCCCGCTTG
The DNA here is from genome assembly GCF_043380555.1 of Nothobranchius furzeri. Lineage (NCBI taxonomy): Eukaryota > Metazoa > Chordata > Actinopteri > Cyprinodontiformes > Nothobranchiidae > Nothobranchius > Nothobranchius furzeri. The sequence continues at coordinate 51,152,074 of NC_091743.1, read as the reverse complement.
GAGAACAAAGGAGAAACAAAGATCAGCACTTTGGTAGAGGCGTTTCTGGAAAAGTGCTAACACCACCAGAGAAGGTCCATTATCTGACATATGCTCATATTTTTCCCACAGAGTACAACTGCAGCAAAAGCCTGGCAATACAAAGAGGCTCCCTGTAATACCAAAACTGGCTTTAAGTTAGAAACCAACAGACAGCCATGACTTTCCACAAAAACAAAAAGACACATATGCTCATTTGAAGAAATCAGCTTTCATACAATTAGGTTTTAGATTGTTGGTCAGACCCTAGATGTGTGCAAAAGGATAACTGTCCCATAAACAAGCAATCTGCAGCTCTACAAAAGTAAGATATAGCAGGTGTGTTTGGGTGACATATTTGCTACCATGTTAAAACTGGTGTTTGTTCTCTTCCATGAGCAAATAAGAATCTTTAAACACACACTGGAGGTACAGGAGGGGTTTACACACCATTTTAGACACGCGATGTCTCTCAGTTTGCATTTACAGCTTTCAGTTGAGTAGCAGCTGGCCACAAAGTCAACAGTTCTTCAGGAGGGGTGCATTACAGGAAATAAAAACAAGCATTAGATACAAGCATCGAAGATTAACCGACATATCAGCATCAATCTTACAACAGATGTTTATAGTTTTAGCTAAACAAATCATGACTTCGTAAAGCACTCGCTCCAGACCCAAACAAAGACTAGCAGGACTGCTAACAGCATTAGCAGCTACCTGTTTGGAGGTATGTCCGTAGAAAAGAGCTCCACTTCGGTGTCTGCTAGCAGCACTGCCTTCATGCCTCTGGTGCAGAGCAGACTATCGCAGAAGATGCAGTTCACCAGGGTAACACACTTGTTCTTGAAATTGGCGTTGGATGTTGACATTGTTGTTTTGCTAATTACGGACGAACCCTCCGTCTTTCTGCCAGTTAACGACACCGAGCGGATACTTATGTTGGTCACAAACCGTAAAGTCCGGTAAATAAAACACGATTTATGTTCACTTTGCTGTGTTGGAGACAACGAGAGCTCGCAAAAGGTCCTTGTTAGCTTTTTACCGTAGCGGAGGGCTGTCCCCGTTAGCCTAGCTGGGAAGAACACACAAAACAGCGGCAGATCGACAACTGCGTGCGAACGGGTTGGTTGTATTGCTGATAAATGCGCTTTGTAGCCGGTTTTGCGCAGCTAATTCTATTCATGTGTAGTAAACAGCTAGCCAAATAGCGGTCAGTTTTGTTTACAGCTTCCTGCTATTTAACGGCACTTCCTGAAACTTAATTTAAAAGACCAATAACGTTGAATTTGATTGGGTAAACGCTGTAGTAGCCGTCGCTATTGGTTGCTGTCTTTCCAATCCCCATATTTGATTGGTTGGAAACGCTCTGCCTCATATTCACTTTACTCATTGGTGGAGATGAATGTCATTTAAATCTTTTCCTTTGGTCTACTCGTTAATGGTCTACCGGCACTCGATAAAGGCACGTGATAAATGGCGATATGTTTATGTTTATTTATTTGGCAGACGCTTTTATCCAAAGCGACTTACAATTTATAACCTATAGGGCATGTTGGGATTTGTGGGGGAAACCGGAGTACCCATGCATGGGGAGAACACGCAACTCCATGCAGAAAGGCTGCAGCCGAGTTTCGAACCTGCAACCTTCAGAATCAGAAGTTTTTATTGCCATATGTGTGCCACATCACAACATTAGGAAATTGCTGCAGTATTTTGGTGCAGAAGGTGAGATAGAAAAAAATTAATTAAGAGATAAGCAAATATAAGAATTAATAAAACACATGATAAAATTATTAATGTAAAAAGTGGCAAGAATTAGAGAAGCAGCTATCTACTCCGTGTAGGTATTAATCTTCATGCTGCGAGGCAATAGTGCTAACTGCGCCACCATGCAGCGATAAATAAGTTTATCTCAAATAAAAAGAAACGCGTGTCGCTTTGATATTATAGTGGCCAAAAAGTGTTTTCTTAACATAAATGTGCAATTACAAATTCTAAAAAGAAGAAGAAGAAAAAAAACACATTAAATCTGCTACTGATCAACACACATTCTAGATATCGTGTTTTCGGCTTAGTTACTCGCTTTGCTCATTTTGGACCACAACGTGATATTGGCAAAGAAAACAAAAGCAGGTTCGCAGTGAGACGGTGCCGCTAGAGCTAAGGAACTTTTGGGGGGGGGGGGGGGGGGGGGCAAATTAATTGTGTCCACTCAGCTTCTACGTGCGCCGGCGTTTAAATGATGTAGACTCATTAATAATTGGGTTGTGGGAAGTGCTGTGGGCGTGGTTTATTTTGAAAAAAAAAAGTTTAAATTATAATTTTTAAAGCATAAAAAAGCACAGCTTCAGATAATATTTTTAAATGTCATTTTAATTAACTAAATATAATGCTTCCATATGTTCTGGATCGAAGAGATGTAGATGAAATAAAAACAATGCACAGAGGCAACGTTAAATTAGGGAATTTTAAGTGGTAGCCTTTTTTTGTGGATAATCTGGTGTTTTTGTGGATACTCTTATACTTATTGTACTATCTGTGTATGTTTGTGTTTCCAAATGCTCAGCCTGCGCAGTAGAGCTGACCAGTAGGCATCCTCTTCGCTCGGTTTCCTCTCTTCACTTCAGGAGGGGCAAGGAGATAGTTCAGACAGACGGGGGAGCTCCAACCAGATAGACTTGTGGAGAGTTTTTTATGTTAAAAACGGAGTTTGTCAGGGAGTGTGCACACAAGTTGGGCCAGTTTTATTTTAAGAAGGGAATGAGCGTGTTTTCCGTGGAAGCTTTTTGCACCATTACCGGTTTGGAGGAGGCGGCGGATACAGCAGCAGCGCCAAACTCACAATGCGCCCTGAGTGAGTGAGCAGAGGCAGAGAGACAATACCGATCCACGGGCTCACCGAGGAGCTGCACCCCTCATCTGGGCTCTCCGGTTCCCTCGTTAATCCGGTTGATAGCGGTGGCGCTCCTAGCCGTCTGCGGCCACTCAGATCCGGGTAGTTTGCAGAGATTTGACTTTACAGATAAAGAGAGAGAGAGAGGACGAGCGGTCTGATCCCAAAACTCAACCATGACGTCTCCAGCCAAAATCCGAAAGGACAAGGAGATCGTGGCCGAATACGAGACTCAAGTTAAAGGTAAAAACTTTGATTTTTTCAGACTGATCAGTGAAGCTTTAAATCTGCGCCTTCCCGGGCTGTATCCTTAATTTAGCCCCACCCATCTCCCCCCAGCTGCGGCCCCATCTCGCCTTTCTGGAGGTATTTCTCCAACCATCCGTAAAGGTTGATGTCATTGTTGCAGGGGATCATTGATAATTAAATAACCGCAGACACAAATGAACAGAAGATGCGTTTATGCGACTGGTAAAGGCGCACAAAGCAGCTGTGTTATCCAGATGTGGTCTCGGCACTAAAGCAAAGGTGATGTTGTAGAAGGAGCGGGGCCGGGGTTCACTGATCTGAGCAGGGCGTTTTCTTTCCTCCTGCAGCTGATCTGCATCCTCCTTAATGTGGTTTCGGAAGATGAGACCAACCTGTGTGATGTTTCTGTCCTCAGGCTGGCAGACACACAGAAATCAGACTGCGAGAGTAAAAGTGAGCTTATCAGATCTGTGAGGTTCTGTGGTTCATACCTCAAACTGGTAAGGAGGAGGGAGAGGTGACCAGAGGTGGTGAGGGAGGGGAGAAGAGGAGAGAAGAGGGTGGACAGGATATGATCCTCCAAAGTGATAGTTTGGCTGCTACTGCAGAGACGGATCACTTGATAAGATTGGCTTCCATTTATGAGCAAACTAGCTCCCTTCCCGTCATACTGACCTGATCTTCTGAGGGACCGGCTGGAGTTTGCCCAGAGATGAGTCAGACAAGCACAAAAAGAGGGGTTGTGATTGGTGATGCTGTCAGACCGGAATATCTGGTGTTAAAGTACACAGACTGAAAGCAAAACACATTGGAGCTCCTGAGTCTAAAATTTAAGTTCATTTATTTTTCTACTGGAAAAGACTGAACACATTTCTGGTGTGATCCGAACCAGATTACAAGTCTGGGGACAGGGGTGGGCGATCCTGGTCCTTCAGGGCTGCTATCCAGTGTGTTTTAGTTGTTTCCCTGCTCTAACACACCTGATTTTAATCAGCAGGTTATTGAAAGGCTTCTACATAGCTTGGCGACCTGCTGAACAGGTGATACAACCATTGAATGTTGGAACAGGGTAGCGGCCATCAAGGCTCAGAGTTGTCCACCCCTGCTTTAGGACCTATTTTATTAACTCCACCTGATGATAATCCTTATTCATGAAAAACCAAATAACCAGTTGTTCTGATCAGGTAATCCGCTTTTGTAGACTCACTTCCAATTATCTCATGATGCATGACTCTGGTTATATTCATGCATCAGCCTAAGCAGATAGCATACAACCTATAACGCATACACGTAGCTTCTCAGCCAATCGCATACTGCTCCTTAATGGTTTAGTCAAAATGGTTGATTTCCACCGTGACATTCAGATGGTCAAGTCAGAATTTGGCATAAACTTGAAGTTCTGGTTCCCTGCTGGACCCTTCAGGACTGCCTGAGCCTGGTTTACACACCCGAGTATAGTTGCTGACCATGTCCATCCATTCATGACCACGTAGAACCATCTTCTGATGACTGCATGCAGCAGGATGATGCACCAAGCTCAGGCCATCTATAACTGGTTTATAGGACATGACCACTGGACTCCAACAACCTCCACATTCACCAGATCTCAGACAAGTTCAGAACCTTTGAGGTGTGGCAGAATGGGATATTCAGAGATCTGCATCAGCTCGGTGATGCTGTCATGTCAGTATGAACCAGATCCTCTTGTTGAGTTGTGTTTGTATGGTGCCTTCTACACCCACCCAAGGCGCAACAGCAGCATTCTCTGGTCGGAGCCGAGGTCGAACCTGCAACCTTACTTCATTTTAATGATCTGGAGTCGGTGTAAACAATCCAGCTACTCTTTTGCTCCCGCACATTTAAGCCAATCAAAAGAGACTATTTTGTTTGAGCCCACTCAGACAACCAATAATAATCCATTAAAATACATATTTATTGTTAAGTCCTGCCTGGAAACAGCATTTATTTGATTCTGATTGTTTTGTCCATCATATTGGCTCCTTTTGGTTTGCTCAGACTCTCCTTATGGTAGATTTGGGCCGGATTGAAACACCTGTTTAGCATTTCTCAGGTTTATTTGCTTTATTATTATTAATATTGACTGTTGACAGCTACGTTGGAATGATCCCACCTACTGTTACGTCCTCTTTACTCACCTCTGTAAAGTCCTCTGATTGCCACCACAGTGACATTACTGTCTCAATCTCCCTTTGCAGCTGGTGTGAAAGTTACGTTTTTAAAGGGTGCAGCATTGTGAATGCTGTCAGCCACGTGTGTCCGAGTGTGGACTTAATGTTTGTCCATCGACCCTGTGCATTGATTTCTCCTGTTGGTTACTTTACTGCTCCCCAGGGAGCCGCTGATCTGTGCAGCCTCTTGTCTCCTGGCTGCACATTTTCCCATGTCTGATGTATATTTTCTGGAATGAAAACTTGTGCATGATACACGTAGTTATTTTAGTGTTCCCCACTGAGTAGATGTGACTTTCTGATGCTGTTGCAGCTTGCTTTCCGTTTGAGTTACAGCCTGTCATTACCCTCGTGCACTCCTGCTAGAGCAGGGATCAAGCAGCTAAATGTCACACCTCTGCCTCTTTCCGGTTTTTAACAAATCCCTTCAGCTCTTTCACCTCAGCCCTCCAAGTAGGACTAATATGTACCTGCATGCTTAAATAGGCAGCAAGAGGAGATTTAGCATGCTGCAGCATCACACTGCAGCATCATGGGAGAAGTAAATGTAAGTCCTTTCATGGATAACAGGCACAGAGCTCTGCAGCATGGAGGAGTAGCTGCATTCTTTAAAACTGAGTGTATTTAGTATTTGTTGAATGCAACTTTTTTGCAGTCATGCAAAATTAGTCTGTAACTCAACTAAGTTAAAGAAGCTAACACTCTTTTGACAGCTTTATTTTACTGTAAGTCCATGAAAGATTCTTAAGTTTTGACTATTTGACCTGAACTTATGTGTACTTTTGTGGCTACCTTACTGCAAACACTTGGATGTTGGCCACTAGTATACAGTTATCTGTGGATTCTGCTGTCTTTATGTCAGGATGATGATCGTTGCCTTTTATTGATGTTCGAGCAGAACCATCCTGTTTCAGAGTCTGCAGCAGCTCACACAGCCAGAGTGCTGATATGGGATTGTGTGTGTGTGTGTGTGTGTGTGTGTGTGTGTGTGAGTGTGTGTGTGTGTGTAGAGAGAGAGACAGAACGATGGAGGGAAATATATGGGGGTATGATTTAGTGAAAAAACACAAAAATAGTAGGGATGTTGGAAATCTGCTTTTTCCTCGATGTTTGATTGTCCGATATAGTCTAACTCTTCATTTTTGATGCTCATAGAAACCAATAAGATGTCCTTTCCTCATTAAAAATAAAATAAAATCATTTTAGTTAAGTAACGTAGCTTGTTTCCTATCATTCATACTTAAACTTTAAACACGATGTGTGCAAAATATAAAACATTCTTCAATTTTATTGAAGCGCAACCTCCAGCAAAATACCAAGAACATGAAATTCCCATTCCTCACTGGCAACGAGTTAAGAGGTAAATGTGTAAAAGAACATTGTTTAGTGATGCTGAAAGTTTTGGAACCGTTTGTTGCAAATCAGTATTCTGTCTTCACAGGCTTCTGTAGAAGAAAACATGGCATCCAATATGGCGTCACCCAGAGACTTAGACCCGTTCCCATGTATTTTAGACCTGATTTTTATGGTTATATGTTATGAAACTGCCAATATTTTTAATCAACTGGGTATTTTTAATTCATTTACAGCATTTCAGTGGATGTTTCCAGAGATTAATGATAAAACTACACATTTTCACTTTAAGATAATATTATTTGTGGTTTAAAAAGCTGAACTTTTTCAAATTCTCTGTGTATTTTGTCTGTTTACAGTAAAAATACATGTACAATTTCATGAAAGTACTTTAAAAATCCATCAGAAGAATCCTAGATCTGCCACAGCCTTTTAAGCCCTTTAACACTATCAAAATCTTTGAGCTGATTTATGCAGATGTGATGTAGATTATTCCCGCTGATGAGGGATTAGCGCCTGTGGCAGGAAAGTGAAACTGTCTATCTGCTTACGTGTACATTACTAGGCTCCTTGTTTACGAGCAGGTTAGAGAAATATATGATTCAGAAGGAAAAAGAAAAGACTGCTTTCACCACACACAATAGGAAAAGTGGCGACAGAGCAGGACTGTGGACTTGTGTGTTTGTTTGGTGCAGCCTTCAGGCTCGTGTTGGCTTTTATTCACACAAACACATCTGTAACACCTGGAGGGTCGTTATCTGCACATGTCCTCTGACGCTTGTGCTGCCACGATTAGTCGACGCGTCATGATGGCGTTGATCAACAAAAGAGTCGACAAAAATGTAATAGTTAATGCGTTGTTTATTCTATGAGCATTTTTTAAAATCTCACCTTCTACTGCTGTCTTACTTTCTGCTTGAGGCTCACGCGCAGTAGAGGCCATTGGAAAGGTCAACCTCCGGACCACCGGAGAAAGGAGACATCATGGCGAGTCGGCAACTTAGCTCAAAAGTTTGGGAGAATTTTACAAAGACAACAGAGATGCAAGTAGAGTGCAAAACGTGCAACGGCGATGCATGAACACCTTAAAAGGAGGAAGCACGTCCTGGAGGAGAATGAAGAGGGACAGTCGCCTCTGTTAACTAAGTTAACTACCTCTTGTTAGCTGCTAACATCAACAGGCAGTAACTTGTATTCATAGCTGTAGCAACAACAGTAGTGATGGTGATTTTATTACTTTTAGCGCATGTATGTCACACATTTGCTCTAAAATTTCAAATGCTAATGGTTTATGGTATCCCGCCACGTTTCAGAGCTAAAAAAGCGCTCTTCAATGGATGGTTTTGTAGCAAAGCCAACCACGCGCACGCCTCTGCAAGCAAACGTCCTGATGGCACATAACCGATCACACTTCAAACTAGAAGCTAATGATGGGTTTATTAGAGCAGCCGCATCCCAGTGCAATAAGCTACACTTTAAGCACGACACGATTAGGCGACTAATCACCCAGTCGACTACTAAAATAATTGTTTGTGGCAGCCCTATCGGACACACAAGGTTGTGTATACTTGGTGCAGTTTGGAATTGTTTTATGAACATAAATCAACATTTTTTTTGTGAGAAATTTCATTTTAAGTGTTAATCATATTTCTAAGAGAGAAGTCACTATTAGCCCCGTCAGAATCTGCAGGTCAGAACTTGGCAGAAAGCTGTAAACTGAAATCAGCCTAAAAACATTTCAATCAGTGCATTATTTATTTATTAAGATAACTATGCAAATGTACCGGAGATTCAGTGGTGCAGTGGTCAGCCGCAGGCCAATCACACATCTCCAGATGTTGACTTGCCGCACCCTGAAGTGTGTGTCTGTCCGACTGACTGTGTGTTGGTGTTCTTGTAGGTGTGTGTGTGTGTGTGTGGGGGGGGGGGGGGATCCTGTGTTTATTGTATTGCTGACATGACTGAAACTATAATCAGTTAGGAAGGATGTTTGTGTCACATGTAGATCATGCAAGGAGTTTCCTGTTTAAGCCCAGCGCTAACACACACACACACACACACACACACACACACACACACACACACACACACACACACACACACACACACACACACACACTCACACACACACACACACACAAATAGAGCCAGCGCTGTGTTTTTGCCGTGTGTTTATATTAATGTCGATGGTTTTTGCACATTGATGGATTTGTCTAATCCATCTCTGCCTGCCCGCCTGCATTCAGGATACAGTTGATTTGCAGCGAGATAAAAGAGGAATGTCTGCTATTACCGTGTTATATAGATGAACATGTGTGAGCGTACAAGATGGAAGAGCCAACAGCTCACTGCTGTCAGCGGTAGAAAAATGGCAGGAGGAGGACGAGTGGGAATAAGAAAAGAGCAGCTGGTGAAGTTAAGTGGTTAAGGTCAGAGTTCACCTGCTGTACTTTGGCGCCAGATGTTCCAGATGCTGTGATTGGACAACAGATGTTCCATCAACCCTGGTTGGCCAATGTAAACACTATATTTCCACCCCTGACTTTACTGCTCTGTCTTCTCCTCATGATCTTACCAGGTGTGTGTGTGTATCTGTCTGTGTGTGTGTGTTTGTTTATAATGCGCTGAACTCATATTTGAAATTCTAATTTGACTTTCAACAGTCAAAAAAATGATTAATTGACAATAAAACAAATATGTAAGTAATGCTTGTCTAGAATGGAACCAAATGGACTTGCAGCTCTGACCTGCCTTTGACTGATTTAGCTACTAAAATTACCTGAATGCATCTTTTCAACACTTGATGATTTTGGAAGTAAAAACTTCCAAAAGGAGGATCTGTTGTTGCTAGTGCTTAATTAGTACTTGGCAATGATATGTTCACATGCTGGAGAAAAATCCCTTTCATGACTTCCAGTTTGATTAATCACAGATTGAGTCTATCTGAATATTGGCCAATCCCAATCACCAGCCAATATTTCACTGCTTCTTCAAAGGGGCATTATGGAAGTTTGACAGCCAAAACATGTATAGAAATAAGAATTTTCTTCTTCATACATTCTCCTGCAATGCCCTGGTCCTGTAGAATGAGCCCTGGCATTTTTACTGTGATTGCCTGTTTTTCTGTAAAATCACAGAAAAAGAGAGCTGCTCGGGTTGAGCAGGCTGCTTCATGCGCGTTCACGCTCAGGCATCGCCCGTAGCATTTGCTATCAGTAGCTTTAGCAGCAGAGAGAGAGGTAGTGCCAACTCAGCGACTTTGTCGCTGTTCCTAACGCCTAGTGATGAACCTAGCTACATTTCTGAGGACCCTTAACTACTTTCTTCTAGATATTTCCTGCAAATTAACAACAAAATAGCCATTTTCGCTCCGAACCGTTCTTTGAACGTTGTTTTAGCTGTCATCAAGGATATAAAAGTTACAGACGCTTTAGCTCACCTACTAAGACGTTGGACTCTCGTGCAGAAGACCCGGGTTTGATTCTGGGTGTGAACATAGTTTATTTAGAGTTTATTTTTTACATTAGTGGTATATTTATTTTACAATAAGATGCCCAAATTTTTATTTGAGACTCGCCGAACGGCATTGAATTCACAGATAAAAAAGATGTGGGTTCAACTTTCATTTTGGAACAATTTTTCAAGCAAGGGAAGGGAATGATCTGAGCATGCAGGAGGACTGACCCATCTTAAACCTTTGTCGGCTGTGCTGAAGAGAAAGGTACAGAACCAAATTATTTAATTAATTAGCTGCGCGTTCTCCTGTCCTCTGTCCTCCGGGCCACACACACACACACACACACACACGGTATTTTCGTTAAGGAGTGTGCACGTACAGCATGTGCGCCTCGTGCACGAGCCTACTATTGAAGCTGCCGTTACGCTTTTGGCCTGAGGGGGCAATCGCGAGCAAAAAAGTTCAAAACTCTGTAAAGTCCCATTAATTTGATCCCATTCCATGTTGCAGGCCCACTGCTGGATATTCCTTCCATCTTCCCACCCCTCTGAAGGCTAGCTGGACTAAAACACTTTTTTGTAGTGTTTTAAATATTCATAACATTAATAGGTGTAAAATGAGGGCAAAACACACTGGCTGTGTATGGCACATAAAAAAAGTGCCTTAATTATTTTCAGTAGAGTCTCACATACTCTGTGGCTAATTGTGCGTTTCCATTCAGTGCTACTTTGAAGCATCAGCACTTCTGTACAAAAATGTCTTTAAAGTCTGGACACCTGGGCTTCCATAGCAGCTCTTCTCTGTTTTTATAGCAGCACCGTCCATCCTGGTTGACAGATCATGTATGAAGTGGCGTCAGAAACTAATGTGTGTGTGTGTGTGTGTGTGTGTGTGTGTGTGTGTGTGTGTGTGTGTGTGTGTGTGTGTGTGTGTGTGTGTGTGTGTGTGTGTGTGAATTGATGTTTTCGGGCAAACCCCATGGGACCCTAATTTATATTAAATGGGTCACCTCATGGAGATATTTTGCAGTGTATAAAAGTCCATGTTTGTTCATGCAAAACACACACACACACATACACTCTCTTACACAACCAAAATGAGCCCCCCAGCACTTATTACCTGCTGTGGGTTTTTTGCATAAAGTCAACTGTCGCATTCCACTGAGACAGGTGGTTTGTGCAAGATGTGCAGGAGGAGTTGCTACATGTCTGTGTTTGTATTTCTAATCATTACTGCTGTAAAATTAAACAATTGTATTATTTTGGGTTTTTAGAAAACTATATACACCCATTTTACATTTTTATTTTAGCTTCACAAACATCCAGGCAACTGCAAAAACCGCTGGGCCTCACCTGTTTTCAGTCTCATAGTCGTTCTTTCGCCTGCAGCGCTCATCGTGACACTCATTCACAACCCAAACCCATACACACCGTCATTACTGCACATGCAACACCTATGGTCACTCTAAACACTCCCAGGGATATTCAGGTGTGTGTGAGTATGCTGATGAGAGCATCTTTAAAAATATACACATTTACATCAAAATGGAGACAAAGCCCCATCACAACCTCTCTGAAACAATCAATAGAAAGAAGCTGAAAGTAAATATGGAGGAGAAGCAATGAGAAAGAAACACAACACAAGTTAGCTTGTCCTCCCAAGAGGCTTTAGAGGAAACAGGTTGTGTTTAAACAGCCTTCACTCTGGCCGGAGAGCAGGAGGAGAAATAGTAATGGCTCTCAATAAAACCGAGGAGAAAAAAGTGTGTGTGTGTGTTTGTGTGTGTGTGTATGTGTCTGGGAAACATCGGAGAGGATGCCTGAGTGGATTTTAAAGGTGCTAAGAAGCTCCACCGCTCTTTTCAGTAAGCCTGTGTATGTGTATGTGTGTGTATGTGTATGTGTGTGTGTGTGTGTGTGTGTATGTGTGTGTGTGGCATTCACTTCTATCAGCCATATCTGTGTCTCTTCCTCTCTCCTTCCCCCTCCTTCAGCACTTTTTCTCGGCATGGAGGAACAGTTGGTTGCTAGGGTAACTGAATTGCCCCAATTTTTTTTCTGGGTTTGTCAGAAGCAGAGGCAAAATGAGAAAGGATGGTGTAGTTTTGACTCCCCCGAAGCGTCTAGCTAATATGGTTGGTGCTTTACACACTATGGATTCAGCTGTGAACCCGTCAACCTTTTTGTCTTTTCAGGTTTTTCCTCCAGATTTTCGTTATTCCTTTTGTTTAATCCTTATTTCCACGGTGACGCTTCTGTTTCCTCGTTTCTTTCAGGCTCTGAGCTTGATGCTGTTTAAGGAAATGAAAGTCCAAGATGTTGCTTCTCAGTGTTATCAGTGGTTTTCGAAGCTCATCGATATTGATGAAAATTCTTGTGTGTCTTTCTAAACCCGGTAAATCGGGTGGCAGTGGGTGCCAAGGTGCCGGTGCCAAGGAGAGAATTGGAGTTTTTCTCTGGTGGAACAGAGCAGTCACAGCACACTGGCACTCTCTATTCAGGTTCTCACCTCTCCTAATGCTGTTTTAATGAAGCCATTCATCACTTCTTCTCAGCAGAATCTGCATCACACACACACACACACACACACACACACACACACACACACACACACACACACACACACACACACACACACACACACTGGGCTTCCTGATTTCTCTCTTCTTCTATATAAATGAGTGTGAGAACATCGTGTTCTCCCCCTCATTGCTTTGGGGATGCACCAGCTCTATTTCAGTTGTTCCTTGCTTCAGAGCTGCTCTCTCCCATACCCCCCCCCCCCCCCTCTCTAGTTTTCTTTTTCACACTTATAGAAGCTGATCTAAAGTGCTGAGTCCTACCTTTAAAGCTTGTTGTGTGGAAGTGCAGCACTTTTGTTTCCCACGGTCTACACGCATGCGTTCCATATCTAGAACATGATTGAAAAATGTGGCGCACACACCCCTCCCCAAAAGAAAAGGAGCATCGTCCTTTCTCTGATCCAAAAAACAGGAGTCAGCCTTTTTTTTCCATTTCCAGCCCCTGATATTTAATCACCTCACCCCAAACCAGATGCATAACCACCTTGTGCAACCAAGCATGTTACTCTAACACCGTTGAATGGTGCAAGAGCCACATTTTGGTGTGTGTGTGTGTGTGTGTGTGTGTGTGTGTGTGTGTGTGTGTGTGTGTGTGTGTGTGTGTGTGTGTGTGTGTGTGTTAACATTCTGGGGTTTAATGTTACTTTAAAGCAGGCATTTCCAAAATGCATCCCTCTAAGGGATTTGGTGCTATACCCCACTAGCATTTCTAGAATGAGGAATTTTGTCCCTCCAGTATCTGAGTTTATACTTTAAAATTTTATTTTCTTCAGATTTGTACTATTTTTAAAGCTGTTTTGAGGGCAACAAACATAATAAAATAACCATAAAATTATTTTTAGCAAACTTTCAATTTATAAACTCCTATTTTGGGCTGGAACTTGGCAATTTTGGCCCTTGTTTTGAAAAGTTTGGACACCCTGCTTTGAAGTTTCTGTAATGTGAATATAGAGGAACATACTGTAAATGTGATGGTCAAGATGTTCCTTATTTAGCTATATATTAGTATAGAGGTGGCTATGAATCACTAGCCGTTCTATATGTGAGATTATATAGCCTGTCCTCGACCCATAGACAGAGCTCAGTCGTGGGGTGGAATTGCCTGTTTGACTGTCTCTGTATGCTATTGGACAGTTTTGGAACACATCAGAGCAACAAACAGCATAACATATTCACCGCTATGGAATTCAGTCAACAAGGCAGCCTGCTGTACACCGTTGAAGTACTTAAAGTATATTTCCAGAGTTTTCCCCTTTCAGAAAGTATGTATGATTTTTCAGAAATGTGTAAAAGTGACTCTCATCATGAACTGTGATAAATTGTAAGCAATACATCTTTTTTTTGCTGAGCACGCTCCCTGTCCCACAGAGCTCCATGCAGTTTTCAGCTGCTTTTTAAAGGAGACCACTGAGTCCACTGATCTCAGGCTCAGGGGGAGAGATCTCCAGAGTCTGGGGGCCACAGCAGCAAATGATCTGTCACCTTTGGTCTTTAGCCTGGTGCTGCACAACCAGTAGGCTTTGATCACTGGACCTCAGGGACCTGCTGGGGGTGTAGGGACTAAGAAGATCACCAATGTAAGATGGTGCTTGTCCATGTAAGGCCCTATAGACCAGAACCAGGATCTTGAAATGAACCCTTAAGCCTGATTTATGCTTCTCCGTCTGCGTCAGAGCGGAGACACGCAACACCATTATCCGTCCTTGCGTAGGGCTCCGGCAGGCACGCAAGTACGTACGGAGTCGAGCCCACTTTTTTAAATATCCGTAGAACGAGACTGATTACGCAAGCTTGTGATTGGTCAGGACGCCGCTGTTGTTTACAGCGCCGCCATTGCAAAGAGAGCCGAGTTTAACTAGCGGCAGACACGGAGAAGCTTGAAGAATACCTCGCGAAAAAACTCTAAAAATATGAACGTATCATCCTCCCGTGACTGGAGGAGTGAAAAGATGCGCAGGAAGCATTTTATTTGTAGACGGAAATGACAGGAAACGTGGGTTTCGAGGTGGGGAGCGCATGAAGCGGTGGGAGAATGAGAGACAAATATGTCCGTGCTAAAAGTCTCTTATATACACAAAAAACATAATATAAACACACGATCTTGGACCGATACATGACAGGATACCACAGAACAGCGCTACGCCCTCTGTGGTCCTCCCGGGCAATTGCTTTGCAACACTCTCCAGGAGACGGAGAAGTAAAAGAGCAAAACGCTTCCGTCAATCCGTGCGTGTCTGTCCCTTGCGGAGCTGACGGAGAAGCATAAACCAGGCTTAAGTACTAAGTACTTCTATCTGCTTATGTCTCTAAAAAACAGGTCTAAAACGTCCACTCTTGATGTCCAAATCATTTCAAGCAAGTGCTGTTTCTGAGCCAATGCCACCTTTGTAGGTTACTCTGTCGCAGTTCTGGTGCTAAGCCCGCCCAGCATTTCTCTAGCTGTGGTTGTGGTTGGCTGGACCTACAGTTGTTACAGCCAATGGTAAACCTGCTGAGGCTACAATGAAATGTGGCTAGACCGTCCTGCGGAGCTAAATCCTTGGCTACTGCTATGGTTTGTCTAGATTTCTAGGCCAGTAAAGGACTGTAGATGTGCAAGACAAACGTGGCCAATAACGTTAACCACAGGTTCAAGATAGAAACGTTTACTTTAGCTGGTTTTATTCTCAACCTGAAAGTAAAATGCTACCTGGGACAGATCTCAGATGCTGTTTAACATCTTCACCCTTCACTTTTCTAAATTACTGTCATTTACACTAAAACCAGTAATGAGGATGTTCCTTCAGGTTTCCATTTTGCTCAGTTTGATTTTGACTTAATTTCTAGTTATAAGAAAACAAGCCGACTAGAGGAACCAAGACGAATGAATAATCGCCATGGAAAAACATTTCTAAACGTGTCCTCCCTAGGCTTCCATAGAAAAGCACAAGAAGCAGTTGGTTCTCTTAGATTTGAATTAAACAGGTGCTTATTATGTGTTTTAGTTAATCACATGTTTTGGAGTCTGAATCTATATCAATTTCTTGCCTAAATAGAATTTTTTATATTTCAAAAATAAACAAAAGAGGACAAACATCCAGGCAGCAGTCCTGGTGTACAGGTTTGTAACTTGATTGATTTATGACCGTTGTTTCATAAATGAGGTCAAACACAAAGAACATAGATTATTTATACACCTCTCCAGGCTCTCTCAGTAGAGGGTGTGGCTGAAGGACCTTGTGTTAGCTCACTCCCCTAAATGCATGTTTTTTTCCTAATATTTGTATTGAACCAACATGCTGCTGCTCAGTGCCATGCCTGGTGGATGAGCCCCACCTTATAAAGCGTGGTTCACCTGCAGCACGCTGTGTAGCTGAGTTGTCAGAGGCTGCAGGCACAAACACATTTCTGATGCCTGTTATTTGCCTCGCTGCAGGAACCTGTTAGCAGACTCTGGCTCCTGATGTGCCTCTCACTGAGCATAACCAGGGGTGCAAAGGGATGAAGAGCAGGATCTGATCTGATCTCAACTCATGCAGTGTGATCTTAGGGTGAAAGATGCAAGCCACACTCTGCTCTTCTGGTGCATTATAGGCATCTGCATAACCAAGCTACAAAATAGGATCGAACCTGTGCAAAACCTCTGCGATAAATCATAATTGTGCAGCTACAGATGTTCGAGTTTCTGTTGAAGTTGTTTTGGAGATTTTCAATAGATCTTTATTAACACGCCACTGAAATGACAGACAAAGGTTAAGTGAGTGTGTGAAACATCTTTTTCCACCGTTTTGGTTCATAAATAGAAAACTCAGACTAGTGGGGAAAAAATAGAAACATTTATGAGAAACATCTTTGCATAAGGTGAAGTATTAGGGATGGACAATATATTGGCATCAATATTGGTATCGGCCGATGTTAGTCATTTTTTTAACATATGGGTATCGGTTTGATGAATAAATCCGGGCGGTATTAACAACCGATATATTTTCCATCTCGTCTCCATTTGTTTGGCTGTTTCAGAGGATGAGGGGGTGATGTTGGATTGTTTAGTCATGTGAACAGTGAATGTGTGTTGTGTGTACTTAACAACATAAATTCAACTTTAATAATTTTCATTCTATACAAAATCTGCTGATTTTAGTAGCATTATTGTCAGTATATCGGTATCGGCAAGTATTGGTTATCGGCCATAACATTTTGGATTTCGGTATCGGCCCAAAAAATTTCATATTGGTGCACCGCTATAAAGTATAAAAGAATGATGGATCTTTACCTCTTCGACCCTGAAGAAGCAAACAAGCTTATGGTTTTATTTACGCTCCATTTCATCCACTCCACCTCTCAGTTAATACAGAATAACTGCGTCAATGAAGGAATCTTAAACTGCTCTCAATTTACAATTTAATTCATTATTTACACACAGCAGTTTTTGGAACTCAGAATTTCCGAGCAGGAAATGATGGAAGGGCTCGTTTTGCTTTTCATCTTCCGACTCGGAAAAAATGGATGCCACCAATGTTGTTGAGTACTAAACCAAAAGAATTGTACAACCAAGTATTCTCTGCACCTAAATAGTAGTGACATTTTTTGACAGTTGCCACATACAAGCAAAGAAACTTTACAAATCAAATGTAACAATATAAATGCCAGGAAATGTAAAAAACCATAAACCGGTCAATTTTTGCTGCAAATGTCAAATTTTTCAACAACGTAACTTCTGATATCAACAATAAACAACTTACCGGTGCTGTTAAGTAGCAAAAAGAAAGAAAACAGAACTTATAAATGAGAAAACAATGAAAAACATAACTACTTCCTGGTAACGCTGGGCGCAGCCATCTTTAAATTTGGAATCTCAGGGTCCTCTGAAACCCGCGACCTCGCAGCTCGGAATTCCGAGTTCATTGCGTCATTTCCGGCTAACTTTTCTCGGAAAAACGGGTTCCGAGGACAACCGGAACACACCATTAGAACCAGACCCGCTTTGGCATCCACTTTGGACAGTTTAGGCTTGGGCTTTTCTTTGAGACAAGAGCAGATTGATGTCCTTGAATTTACAGCATTTGCACCTTCTTCAACGATGTTTGACGGAGTGCCTCGTTGACCATAGCATATGAAATCTATAATATCCTTGTGTGATCGTCATGGTAACAAGCATAGCACATGGTCAGGGTGCAGGGGACTATGTTGATGATGGTGACTGAGGTGGTGTTAAAGGACAACTTCAACAACAATACTGAACTCAGATGAAATAAATAATTTTCCAGACTACAGCAGCATTCAGGTATAGCAAACACAGTTGACAGTAGTAGTTTTATATTTGAAGAATAATTTAAAAGGATAGAATTTAGTATTCAAAATGACCTTCCCGCAGACGCAGGTACACTGTTGGATATATTTATTGCCATCAGTGGGGCATTTTCAGTAGTTAAACCTGAGTTTACTGAACCTCCTTGAGGGAGTATTGTGTTTGTCTATTCAGGCCTGTGATTGATAGGGAAATCTTTTCTGACAGCGTCCCTCTCCATAGTGTGGAAAGACCATGTGCCTGGCTGCACTGTGGGATACCCCTCTCAGATTACAAACCCATCCTCATCCCCTCCTGCTCTCACACACTCTCCTCCCCCTACAGATGCAGTCCATGAGCTCCAAATAGAGTGGAAATGTGAACATTGTGCACACACAAACTCTTTGTTATAGCTCCGTGGTCCATGCAGTATGGAGGGCTAGACTAAAAACACACTTCATGTCCAAAGTAGGAAGAAAACCTCTGCCTGGACCTGTTCTGAGCTGAAAGATGAGACCAAGAGGGCCTTCGTGGAGAAAAATCTCAAAGTTTGACAAAGAGAAGAAAAGAGGGGGAAGCGCTTCTCCACAAAGACTCTTCCCATCAATCACCTCATCCCATTTGTAGCATAGCTGTTTGACAAAAGCATGCTCTTGTGACCCTAGTCAGTCTCCTCTCTCTCTCTCTCTCTCTCTCTCTCTCTCTCTCTCTCTCTCTCTCTCTCTCTCTCTCTCTCTCTCTCTCTCTCTCTCTCTCTCTCTCTCTCTCTCTCTCTCTCTCTCTCTCTCTCTCTCTCTCTCTCTCTCTCTCTCTCTCTCTCTCTCTCTCTCTCTCTCTCTCTCTCTCTCTCTGTGATTTCTTTCTGTCTGAGGGCAGCACTGCGTGTTAAAGGTTGCTGCCTGTGACACATATGCATATACACTCAGGCATTGTCTTTGTGTGTGTGTGTGTGTAAAGGTTGCAGTGGGAGGCAGTGGGCTAAGTGACGGAGTGTGAGTGCAGCTCTTGTGAGCTGGTTCCCTTAGAGGAATGTGGTGCAGACGGTTTCCCAGTCTAGAATGGCAGATTCCACCACGCTAACGTGTAATGTTAGGAATGACTGCAGTCTCCTTCGCTTTCCACGTTCATTAAAATGACCTGCTGAGAAATGAAACTGCAACATTGTTTAAGATTTAACCTTGGGGATCTGGTTTGGTGATTTTTAAGGATCCAGGCTCTGGAATTAATCTCAGACTAGGTCTGTTCTGTGTGCTGCTGAACCCATAAATGGGTCCACAGGCCCCCTATAAGAACTAGTGTGACCGTCACCTCTCCAGTTCTTATCTGTAAATCAACTCATCTGGACTCCACTCAGGTTTTTGCTTGCTTTGCTACTTCATCCTCTTCAGCCTCTGCCTCCATGATCGCTGCACAACCACACAAGGTTAAAACAGAAAAAGGACATGTTCTAGTCGACACCTGGAGCTTTGGAGCCACGCATGGTTCATCAGCACCTCTGTAATTACTCTTTGTAACGTTGACCAAGAGTTTTGTTGGTTAGGGTTGAACAGATTTCAGATTCACATAGATGTGAAGAATCAATTCTTCAACTTTGACTTTTTGTGTTTTTATTTACATTTAACTCAAATGCAAAAGACTCCTAGCCTGGCAAGCCATCCTACATCCTTCCAGTCATGGGACGGGGATCTACGGTTGTCTCTCAAACTGTCTCCGCTTGCTATTGGACAACAAAATACTAGGGATGTCCCGTTCCGATATCAATATTGAAAGCAATTCAGTATTGGCACAAAAATACGGTATCGGGTTATATTGGACTGCATCGAAAATAAGGTTCACGTTTTTGCAACCAATGGCTAAAAAAATTAGTCTTTTTTTTCATACTTACTGTTATTGGTTTTTGCTCTGCGATTGAGTAATACTTGATCAAGCCTTTCATACATTCCACACTATGAAATAGGTAAAAGTATGTGTGATTTCTGCTGATATCGTGTCGGATTGATATCGGTATCAGTCAACACTGAAGGCTGACATATCGGTATCGTATCGGAAGTGAAAAAAAATTATCGGGACATCCCTACAAAATATACGGTATACTCACCGCAATGAATGTCAGTTAACGGGGCGGTCCACCATTACAACGAGGATGGACTACATAAAACACGCTGTGATTGGCCAGCCACAGTGGCCGGAGCTCCGAGGTTCCAGTGGAGCGTTGCTACACTGTCCGTTTTGCTTTGGCAAATGACGGTCCAGATCTAGATTCCAGGCTCCAGAAAGATTTAATGAAACTTGGCTCCTGCCTTAATGTTTACATCTAACGCAAACCTGTAGAAAAACTCATCATTTCACTTATTTTCTTTTGTTTGGTACAAAACACAAGAGAGGCTGTTGGTTTTATGTGATCTTTTCCGCTCATCTGCCCAAGTTTGATGGTTTTCTGTGTCTTTAGACTAGAAGAAGAAAAGCTCACCAACACCCTGACAAAAACCACCTCTTGTATCTTCATGCAACACATTAGTACTTACTGCTCATTGTTTTCTACTCCTATTGTTGCAGAAAATGGCCAGGATGGCTTTACAGTACATGTGAGTCAGGTCCGGGCGGTATCCAGCTCCATTGTGTCCCGCATTGCTGCAGATGACAATGCTAGCCACTGTGCTCCGAGTCAAATCCATCGCTGACATAGCTCACATTCTACATGCTCCGTACAGCTGTCCTCAGCCCTGCCGTTACAGCATCGAGGCCATTTTGAATTCATGAATAATTGTGTTGTTTTTCTTCTGCAAACGAGATGCAGAATGTGTCTGATGTCCAGCAACAGTCTGTGATTTTCCTTCCTCGTATTTTCTTTTTTTTTTTCTGTGAAGGAGTGAGGAGAGGGAGTTCTCTTCGGCATGTGCACGCTTGATGTCTGCGAGCGAGAGAGTCAGAACAGCAGGAGTCTGTGAGATCAAACAGGTTTCCTCTGCAGATAAGGAGGGTAGCCTGGCAGGGAGGGGGGGAGAGAGAAAACAAGAGCAGGGGAGGGATGGAGGGAAGCAGGAAGATGGCTCTCAGGCAGTAATCTCACTTGTGTTGGGTATTTTGTGTTTTCCACTCCTGATCGTTTGCTCAGTTGTCCACCAGAACAGGTGTGGACCACATGTTTCTGTTTCTGTGACCTCTGACCTTTTTGCTTCACCCTGCCTTCACAGACTTTCTCTGGATCTGCTCCTCGCCCGGCATCCTCAGGGACAATCACTGTGTGTTTTCCCCGTTCCACATGCTCATGAGTGTTTGCATGTTTATCACCCAGAGATGACACTGTGTCAGGGTTTTTCCTCTCCCCGACCCGTAAAACTCAGAGGCAGCATCAGTAATTCAGCTGTGTTAGACTCAGAGCCTTTTTCTCACCGTGCTCCGTTACTATGCTCCCATTTTGTTTTCTTTACCCCTCCATCCCAAGAGGTTTCAGTTCAGTTTTTCTCTTTCTTGCTTGTTTCCTCTAAAGTTCCCGTTAAGTCGGATGTTTTACTTTCATTGCTGTGTTTTCTAACTCTCTTTTTTTCCCTCTTCTCCATTGTTTTTCTTTTATCTCAAGTTTTATTTTTGGTGTGTCCATTCCCTTTCTTCTTCCACCTCTGACCCTGTTTTTTTCCCCAATATTTGTTCTTGACCAGCTGAAGATGAGGCTTTGGGGAGGATCTGGATGGAACGGGTGTGGCCACCCACGCCGCTGGACTCTATTGTGTTTCACTGATTTGTCATGTCCTCCCTCTCCAAAACACACACAACATCACACGTGAGATAAGGCACACAACATGTAGCACACACAAGGGCAAAGTCAGGCCTGGGAAAATGGTGTAAGAGGGGCAGACGGTCCTGTGTTCCCAGTACAGACCCGACATGTGTAACAAAAGATTTCTGACTCATTTTACGCAAAACGTGTCAGATGAACGTTTCAAACCAAAGTCCCTAAATGTCTTATAATATATCCATAGTCCAGAATATTTTAGTGCTATTCACATCAGTCATGGTACGTACTTCAGATGGTCAAACTAAAGATTTTCAGTTCTTACATGACTTTGAGTGAGTTTCGTTAACGTTTCTGCACTTAAAGAACTGTTGTTGTTTCTGATGGTGTCGGTTTCAGTCAGTTTCACAATAAGATGATTCTTAGGCAACTGGAACCCAGATCTTTTTAGGGCAATGTAACTGGTTCATTTGCAAATGTATACCAGTTCATTAGTCAAGCTGTATAGTTTGTCAAAAGAAGGTTATGCAGAGATGCAAAGTCCAGGTTTTATTGATTCTGTCTGTGGCAGAAAACTCCTGGGATTTTTTAAAAGATGTCCCAGAAACCACATTTACCTTGTTGTTGAATATATGCAGCATGGGGTATCTGTAACGGCCACAGAGAAGCTGGATAAGCTAACACACATGCTAACTGCAGAACAACACTAGCTATCGCTACCGCTAGCCTGAGCTATTAATGGTGTTGTTAAACTTGAGGAAAACAACGCAGAAGAATGTTGGAGCACCAATCACATTCCAGCTTTACTGGGAATATTCAGATTAGGAACAAATGCCAAATAGACCTCTAGCTTGCATTCCCTGTCTTCTTCCTCGTTTGTTCACAAACCCCTGATACCCGTTTTGCCCCCCCCCCCTCCCCCCCAGACATTGGTCGGTCCGACTCATACTTTGTTGTAGTGCTGCCACGATTAGTCAACATTATTTATTCTATGAAGCTTTGTTTTGTTTTTTAATCTTTCCTGCTGCGAGCGACACTGCTGCTGCTTTCTGCCTTCATGACATCATGGCGAGCCGGCGACTTTACTCAAAATTTTGGGAGCATTTTACAAAGATAAAAGTGCAAAATTTGCAAAGTAGAACTTGCTTTTCATGGGAGCACAACGGTGATGCATGAACACCTTAAAAGGAAGCACATCGTGGCGGACAGTGAAGCAGGACAGTTAATTGCTTCTCTTTAGCTGCTAGCATGTTACAAAGCCAACA
This sequence comes from Nothobranchius furzeri, assembly GCF_043380555.1. NCBI lineage: Eukaryota > Metazoa > Chordata > Actinopteri > Cyprinodontiformes > Nothobranchiidae > Nothobranchius > Nothobranchius furzeri. The sequence continues at coordinate 51,129,070 of NC_091743.1, read as the reverse complement.
TGAACACCTCAAGAAACAAACGTTCTGATTGAGACACTTTTAAACGTGTTGGTGACAGACATGAGACCCCTGTTATTTGATAAGCTATCATCTAGTCTTTACTTTTAGATGATACATAACAGATCACACGTCAGACCAGAAGCTAATGGTGGGTAAAGTAGAGCACCCTGGTGCAATAAGCTATACTTTATGCATGACACGATTAGGCGAATAATCACCCAAAAAACTAGTGATTGTTTGTGGTAGCCCTTCTTTTTTGTTTGTGCACACAAATATATTTATTATGGGGTTGTGTCTGCACATTTATCGTGGCTCTTGAGCTATTGTGAGCCCTAACACACTAGAGGCTCAAAGGCCAATGTAAAAAATGTAAAGTTTGACATTAAAACTCGTAGTACACCTTTAAACTAGTAATGCTGTTATAATTTAGACATCTAGTAGAAATACAGAAAATCAAACATGCAATAACTAGAGAGGATTGAATATTATTGAACTAAAAATTTCACACGATTATAAGTGTTCATGCTTTCTAAAGAAGACTTGAGATGAACGTACTTGTTGATGCTCCCACAATGGGAGCGCAGAGTCCTCAGACTCCGATCCCACTCAGTCGCTAAGAGTTTCTTCTCCTGATACCACAGCTGGTCGTTACTGAGTGCAGATAGGACACCAAGCTATCAGCTCACTGCCAGACTCCTGACTCCCTTTGGGTCAGAGGTCAGAAAGCAAACCGGTAGCCCAGTCCCAACAGGAGACACTTTTACTTCTGACGTTCCTTCTAAGTGACATCAGTGTGGAAGTGATAATATTTGGGACATTTAAGGATTCCACTTTAGTCCACCAAGCTTCAAATCGTTGGAACGAATCAACCCAACTCATCCAGAGGGTCTTCAGCTATGCAGCTGTTCTGCGCATTTCTGACAAAATCATGCCTCCACCTCAGTTGAAGTTATTTGTGCGTGGGTGTGAACATGTTGCCATAATCTAAAAAAGCAAAAAAAAATTAAATCTCAAAACCGGATTATTGGTGGAATCTGGTCACATCCTGGTACACAGACATGCTGTCCGACCATGCTGTCTCACATAAGGTCTCAGGTAGTCATTACAATGTTTTTGACCAGTTCCCAGCCTGGGTGATGTTGCTGATTACTTTGCTGTCATGGTTCACTCCAGGCTAACATCAATGAGCTCAAACTGATCCTGATTGACTTGATAGCAGTGGCTGGAATAAATAATCTCCCAGTTACTCTTTAAATGTAAAACTAATCAGCCTCCTTTCTTTAGAAGGCTGCAACTCTCATTCGTAGGAGAAACAATCACATTTAGGGAGCGCTGACCTTGTTTTAAATGACGACTATCCACCCCATTTAAAATATTACTGGGCTGGATTTTATTCTGGAAGCATCTAAACACATTAGAACTTTTTATTTTTATTTTACCAACATAATCTCTTGTTCTTGTTGAAATTCATCTTAAGTGGAGTAAAAACACGCCGTGCTTCTGACAGAAATGCTAACTTTACTCATCCAGCATCAACGTGTATTAGATTATCATCCATGAACATTGAAAGCATCTATGAAAACAAATGCAGTCTCATCGTTTTCCGAGACAAGCGTGTGCAGGAATGTTATCTAATCAGGAAAAAAGCTATTAATGAGCTCTAGCTTCCAGACAAACAATTACATGTAATCTGTTTTATTCTCACATAAAGCTTGCTGAAAACAAACGGCCCCGCGTGTGCGCTCGCTCTAATCTCATTTCCTGTCCTGCGTCTCTCACTGCCTAGGCGCTCAGATTATTCATTATTAAAGGGCTGAAACTGCGGCGACCTGAAGAGTGACCCGAGTTCCTGTTTCTCTTTTGTCACCACGTCTGATGACTGGGGAACATCCCAGTTCAACCAAGACGTGCTGATCAGTCAGTTTGCTATTTCCTGTTTGTTAGTGATTTGATCGGCACATGTGACCTGGAGCTATACCTCGCAGATCTAACTCTGAGGTCATTCATACTAGACAGTGTGTACAATAACCCCGAAAAAGGGTTGTCTGTACCTCCTGTTCTACTGAATTGTTAGGATGAAGGCATCGGAGCGTAAAACCAGTTAAAGACGGAACAAACACCCTTTAGGATCAGAACAAACAGCCCAACTGGAGACTTTTTCTCCGTTCAGTCTCTTGTGCCATCCTGCTCGGTGGCAGCTGCTCTTCTGAGTTTGTTGTCTCTTTGCGTAGCTTGGCCTAGTTTCCCTCCTTGTGTTCTCCACCATCGACTCTGCAGCACTTAGATGTTGGAGGCAGGTGGGAAAAGGAAGCACAGAAGCAGCTGGCTAACTTTTATTTCGTGAAGGAGCGAAAGAGAAAGCTGCAGGACTCGTTTTGTCGTGCAGCATGAGGTTACGGTCTCCAGGCCGGGCGAGGCTCGGATGTTCTCAGAGACCTGTAATCTGTCCTCAGGTGCAGAAGTTAACGTAGCCGGTTGTTAGTCTGCCAACTATGACAGACATTTGGAAAATCTCGCTGTGGGGAACATCTGTCTGAGCTAGCAACTCTATGAAGAGCTTGTCTGGGAGGTGGAATTATGATTAGTTCAGATCCTTTGAAGTGTTTTCTTTAACCATCACATTTATGCCCTGAGTGCGGCCTTTGACACCATTTCTCATCCCATCCTCCTTAATAGACTCTCTTCCTTAGGCATCACTCACACCCCCCTCAGCTGGTTTCAGTCTTACCTTACTGGCCGCACTCAGTTCATCCAGTTAAAATCCTTTACCTCAGAACCCTCCCCAGTCAAGTCAGGTGTGCCCCAGGGCTCTGTCCTGGGGCCCCTCCTCTTCATAGTATATCTCCTCCCTATCGGCAAAATCTTCCGCAAATTCAATATCCAGTTTCACTGCTTTGCAGATGACACCCAGCTCTACATTTCCAGTAAGCCCAACTCAACTCTCCCGCCATCCTCCCTTACACTCTGCCTCTCTGAAATCAAATCATGGTTCACCTCTAATTTCCTCAAACTCAACGGCAATAAAACTGAACTTCTTCTTGTTGGCACTAACTCCACCCTCTCAACATCTAACAGCTTTTCTTTAACTATTGACAGCGCCACAGTCTCCCCCTCACCTCATGTCAAGAGTCTGGGTGTCATTCTCGACAGCTCACTTTCTTTTCAGGCTCACATTAATAACTTAATTCGGTCAGCATACTTCCATCTACGTTCCATAAACCGTCTCCGTCCCTCACTGACCCCTCACACTGCCGCCATTCTCGTCCACAGCCTCGTCACCTCCCGTATCGACTATTGCAATTCACTTCTCTATGGTCTTCCCAACAAACTCCTTCATAAACTGCAACTGGTCCAGAATTCAGCAGCCCGTATTATCACCAGAACCCCTTCCTTTCACCACATCACCCCGGTTCTCCAGCAGCTTCACTGGCTCCCAGTTAAATTCAGGTCCATCTTCAAAATTCTCCTCCATACCTTCAAAGCAATCCACAACCTCTCTCCTCCATATATCTCAGACCTTATAAGTATTCACACCCCGTCCCGTTCACTCAGATCTTCTTCTTCCATCCATCTTGCGGTTCCTTCTGCCCGTCTCGCTACCATGGGGAGCAGAGCTTTCAGCCGCTCTGCTCCTCGACTCTGGAACTCACTTCCCCCAGACATCAGGAACGTCGACAGTTTTACCCTTTTCAAAACAAAACTCAAAACACACATGTTTAAATCTGCCTACAACCTCTGATTTTATTGAAATGTTTCTCTCTGTTTTTTCTTCTGGGTTTTATTATTGTTTTATTGTATTTTATTACGTGTTTTGTGTAAAGTGACCTTGGGTGTCCTGAAAGGCGCTTTGAAATAAAATGTATTATTATTATTATTATTTAACTTTAGGACTGCCGCATCTAGCCGTTGTAATTAAAGAGAGTATCATCGGTGATCTTTGGTGAAGATGGATTCGGCTGTTCCGTGAGGTTATTGTGACAGAACGCCGTCTGGTTGAAATAGTCACCATATTTTACTGACCAGCCCTTCGCGGCAGACAGCCTCAGGCTCAGCTGGTGTCTGTAGCAGTCAGAGCAGCGCAAGGCCACTTCTTAATGGTCTACACACACACACACACACACACACACACACACACACACACACACACACACACACACACACACACACACACAGAATGAGTTATGTTGGAGAGTGGCAGTTTGAAAACCGCCCTGACCCACCGATGTGATTTTAGGAGCTTCCCAGTTTTCCTCCAGCAGATCTTATATTTTCTTACCACATTTTCATGATCAGTTCACCTCAATGTTTTCTTTTTGGTCACAAATCTTTTAGTTGCAGCTGTTTTTTATTACCTGTAGTTGAAAACGTGTCATTTTATAATGAGAAACCTTTTTAAGATAGAAAAATCTCATTTGAGGAGCTGAACTTTTTTTTCCCCACAGATTTGTTCATTATTGATCAGATTCACTCGAGCGTGTTGTTATTTTTCTCTAACAAAGCTGCAGCTACATACAAGGTGTATTAATAAAAAGTCAGAGCTCATGCACAGGTGTGTGCACGAGGGATGGACCAGTCCATTGGGCTGATATTTACCATAGATGCTGGTTTAAAGTCAGGCATTTCAGCGGGCAGCCTGGTGCTGCTGCAGAATTTTATTTAAATGTAAATGTATTTTTTTATATTTTTACTTGATCCGATTATTGATTTGTTTGATTAAATGTTTGATTTTAATAAAAATTCATAAAGTTGGTCAAATTCAGTGTTTAAAAATTGATTCAGGTTTAGAAATGTTGTGCATCTACTGTTGTTGTTAGTGACATAAGCTGGAAACCGTCTAGACATCGGCCATCAGCCGACCACGACCTCTGCATATTGGTACGATCGGTATCAGCTGTAGAAAAACCCATACTGGTCAGTTTCTAGACAGTACCATAGGTACCTGAACGCACCACTATCAAAATAACCCAACATTTTTCACTATCAGTGAACTCATCATTGCAATGACAGATCTTCCATGTAGGGGCTTTAACTTCCAGATTTATAGTTTTCAAGTTTATCAGCATGATGGATTCTTGAATCATTGCAACCCCTCAAAACCGGAAGTGGCGCACCTCTGACCCTCACCCACACTGATAAATAACTACAACTTATTTATGAGTATTTCTGGCCTTTTCCATCACATTTCTTCCACATTTTGAACTTGTGCCCTCTTCAGCCTCCACTTCTGTTTCCGAGTGCGCTGCTGTTGATGTTCCAGACGATGAGACGTCGAGGTGGATCCGCTGATCCTATCTGGTGTTATCGACTGCTGTCCTGGGTCTAACCCTTCAGTTGATAGAACATATCCCTCTGCCCCGTTCCCCCGGCCTCGCTGCCTTTGACTGGCGCTCAGATAAGAATCGTAAGCCGTCAGCAGATATGCGTCGCTGCCCCCCCCCCCCCCCCCCATCTGTCCCGTGTTCCTACAGCTGCTTTCTGTGTGCCTCTGATGTCTCTAGGAATGCCGTGACAAGAATGTCCTGAGTAAGCATGTATATATCTCTTATTAATACATCATTTGTATTATTTAGGGGGGGGGGGGGGGGGTCAGTTCAGATGTTGTGCGCGTGTGTTAAGGCGACCAAGGGAGTCGTCCCATTGGGGTAGTGAGTCATAAACATGATGAAGCAGAAGATAAACGAGAATGACGTCGTGGCCGGTGACCATTTCATTCAGAACTAGGACAAGTGCTAACTTGTTAATAATGACTAGATTATGCACACACTAGATTAGACTAGATCATTAGCAGTGCCACTAGATTATTAAGGCCTCCACAAATAAGACACCCACACCCATCTGCTGTGGTTTGCATGAGGCTAACGTTAGCGCTGCCTGTCGAGCTTCACACACTGTCAGACGGCTCTCCTGCAGACACACACACACAGTGGGCTTCTTCACTTGCATCTGCTGTGGATTAGTCTGATCCCCAGATTAGCTGATAAACTGATTAAGGCGGCGGGGGGGGGGTTGGGGGTCATTCTGAAACACTGGACAGGGTGCAGCTTCTCTTTCCTGTTGGTGGTGTAGCCTTTTAGTGTGTGTTTCGGGAGTTTTGTCTGGTACCTATCCATACCTCCTCCTCGGGCAGATGGCGTGGATCACTAGCGGTCATGGTTGGCTCCCCCGCAGCCAATCGAGTACCAGCGCCGGAGAGCAAACGAGCTGGAGAAAGAGGAGACGGGGACGAGGGCTGTTGGAACAGAATGAGGCCCAGATGGCTGTGTCCAGCAGAGACAGGAAATAGAGGTGACACCAGGTGGACGGTGTCCTCGAGGGTGAACCAGATACACGAGTGAGCATGAAGGCCGATAATCTGTCCTTTTCAAGATGCTCACAGATCTTCCGACGTGACAAGTTGTGAGTGTGCTCCTTTTTGATGATGGAACAGTTAACAGGTCAGCAGCAGTGGCAACTGAAGAATCACCTACTTAAGTATTTATTGGCCTGTAAAATCTTTTTTTGCGTCATAAAATTACATTTTTGAACTAAAAAATAAATGAGTCAAATCCTGAAAAATTAATACACATCACCAACTGGATATCAGTGCAACACCAGTCTCTTTTGATGTTCCAGTCCTAATAACACCCCCCTCCACACACACACACACACACACACCCTCCATCGTCCCTCCTCAGGACTGGGTTAGTAGAGCAGACGGGTGTAAAGAAAGAATAAGCTAGTTAACTTTTGATAAGCTGTGTTTTCATTATGCATGAAGACCCCAGCCCCCACGCCGCCCCTCTGCCACCAGACCAGAGGAATCAGAGCTGTTTAGTGGTTAAACACGTGGAGTATATTCCTGGAAGGAGCATCGAGAGGAAATCATCTACTGGAAAGAGTCGGTGCAGCAGCACTCAAAACGTTAGATGCTCGTTTTTCCAGAAGTGAAACTACCGTCTGTATTGTTGCAGGTGCTTGACACAAGAGACTTGTTTCTTGTTGGGTGGCTCGGTGACCCATGACCTCTGCCCCCAGATCTCCCTCTGCGAAAACCAACATGGACTCTAGAGCCACAAAGACAGAACTTAAAACATTAAACACTTCTTTTTTTATTCTAATCTCTCTTTAAAGGCTCTGTTTGGATTTATTTTCTTACATTTCGCAGGAGATTTTTCTTGAGTGATTTCCAAACTTACCAGAAAAGCGAGAAGCATTTGAGAGGAATTTCCCCCTGCTGAGTCCAACCCCACTACTATTCCTTCTCTCCCTCCGTGTCACATCCGTCTGGACCATGATGGGAATGTACTGAGTTTTTATCACTTTTATAATAGAACACTGTTTTTTATCAGCTTGTTTTTAAACACTTCAGTGCAATCATGACTGAAAACTTCTAACGCGTTAAACCAAATGCGCCTCATTTCAAAACGTAGTCTCTTTATCATTAATGAGATGTGCTCTAATGATGAAAGACCATATTTTATGAAGCTTTGCCTGATTTTTTGCCATTTTTAAATCATCCTTCAACCCTTTTTCCTGTGAAGGTGTTGATTTAAAAGTCACGCTGGATGAAAGTGTACCCGTACCCTTCCTCTCTGCCCATCTTGCCCTTGCCATCAGCACACTGGCCGTGGTTTGTCTCCTGCTGGGTTTTCCATGTCTACAAGTCGACTTGTTAACTCGCATCTATGAGATGACCGTAGTTTTTTACTAAAGCACGGGGTGAGAGAGGAAATGCCAGGATAAGCTGTACTGTGTGTGTGTGTGTGTGTCTTTTCTGAGGAAATATCCAGACCCAAGGAAAAGACTTGTGTTGGAATCTTTCCATTGCTGCTACAGTTTTTCCTTCTAACACTTACTGTACTGTAACTCTAGCTTTTCCCCTGCTTCCTTCTTCTCTCGGTTTAGTGTGTGTGTGTGTGTGTGTGTGTGTGTGTGTGTGTGTGTGTGTGTGTGTGCATGAGTGAGTGTGTAGGTTGAAGCAGAGATGTCTGGAACTAATAGTGTCCACCCCGATGAAGAATCTTATTAGAAAACACTACCTGTGGACTGAGGCTTCTGTAATAAACTATTTTACTGTCTGAAAGTCACACACACACACACACACACACACACACACACACACACACACACACACACACACACACACACACACACACACACACACACACACACACACACACACACACACACACACACATTTTGCAGACTTTTGGCTCAGTAAACCCCTCCCCCTCTTGGTCTTTTTCCTTTTTTCCCCTGCCTGGTTTCAGATTTAGGGGGTAATGCACTCCATTGCTGACTGTTTTTCTTCAGTAAAACACACACCTCAGTCCAACCCTCCATCCTGTCCACTCAGTTTTACTCACACACTTCCTGTAGTTGTTTTAGTATGACCCCCCTCTCTCCGCCCTGTGCTCCCTGCTGGTAGTGAACTGGTGCGACTGACTTCCTGTCTCTCTGTCCCTTCTTCCTGTGTGTATGGGGATGAATGGACATATTATCCCCACTGACGCAGTGCCCGCCCTCTTACTCACCCTTTACACTACTATTTGTCTCTTTCTCCAATTTTTTCTCCCCCCCTTTCTGCTTCTTTCATTATTCTGAGGACAATAGTATGAGCTCATAGTGGTACAACTCAAAACCATTCCCACCCCCTCCCCATTCCCACCGCTCTGTTGTCTGTACTGCAGTATCAGCCCCCGGAGCAACAAAGCCCGGGAATTACTGCATAAATATGCAGCATAAACCCGCACACACAGCCATCATCTTACAGCAAGACCAGTCTCACACCTGGCTAGTAGCTACATCTGCTAGCTAGTTTTCTTTCATTTTTTTAATGCATGACTTCTGAAGGTCATTTCAGACATGGATGTAGATGTCTAGATGCAGCAGATCTCTCACACACGTGCACACGATGGTGCACACACTCTCCGATATCAGTGCTTCTCGGAGATGTGGGTGGGACGTGACTCCAGGCTCAAGGTGTTGTACAGTGTCTGAAGACTTTAGCATCTTAGTCATTGTTGTGATGCCTCCATTACAGGAATTTATGTCTCATCGTGGACATTTTATTTTAGAGGAAAGAGGCCCTTGATGCTAGGAATCCAGGAAGTGAACCCTATGTTTGGGCTTGTTGTTTAGTGCTGACTCCACCTGGATCCTAACTTATAATTAAAGGTCCAGCTGTCTTTGAAGGAAAGCACATCACCAGAGAACCGGATGAAAACACCAAACCCTCTTCATTTGTCCAGTAGAGGACAACTGCGTTCAAAATCCAAGAAAATGTGGATTGCTTTTTTCTTAACCAACAGGATCAGTTCCTCCAAAAAGTACAGAGCAAAGAAAAGAGTGAAACTACTAGACGTGCCTTAAAGAAATCTAGAAATTCACAGAGGTCTCATGTTTCATTATTGTCCTTCAGCTATGAGTCATGCAGCATCATCTGGGGAGAGAGGATGGGAGGGATTTACATACCCAAACACAAACCAGGTTGCAGTGTACCACAAGTGTCCTTTACCTCAGCAGATGTGTTAGAACAACGTGGGATTGATGGTTTTGCTCAGTCACACTTCCTCTCCAGTCAGTTCAAACCTTGTCTCAAAACGCTTTGCATCTACTTGTTGACATTCCACCCATGTGTGTGTGTGTGTGTGTGTGTGTGTGTGTGTGTGTGTGTGTGTGTGTGTGTGTGTGTGTGTGTGTGTGTGTGTGCGTGTGTGTGTGTGTGTGCATGCATCTTTGTGTTTGTGCCTGCGCATGTGTGTGTGTGTGCGTTTGTGTGTGTGTGTGTGCATGTGTTTGTGCCTGTGTGTGTGTGTGTGTGTGTGTGTGTGTGTGTGTGTGTGTGTGTGTGTGTGTGTGTGTGTGTGTGTGTGTTTCCAAGTATCATGAGTTTGGGTCCTGTACCGAGGCAAAACGTCAGCTATGGGGTAAAGCTAGCAACAATGAGACGGTGTTGCACGGATACTACTTATAGCTTTGGTGTTGTGCTTGCCAAGAAAATTTGACCTCACGGTTATTGTGACCAAAATTATCACGGTTTTCGGTATTATCGCGGTATTTTTTTTAAAGTGTTACATTTTCAGACAACTAAATAAACCCTGTATATCAGGCATGGACGTGATTTTCACTTTAGAAGTGGTGGGGACACGGGGGGGGGGGGGGGGGGGGGTAATCTTTACAGTATGTTCTAATGGTAAACAGGCTTCAACACAAACAATTGTTTTCCGCTTGGTCCTAGAGCTCAACCAGTGTCAATTTAATATAGCGTAATATTGGTTTTGGATGGTAAAAAGTGCAGGGGTCAAAACTTGACTTTGGAAAAAGTGGGGGGGACAGGGGGCACATGTCCCCCCCCAAAATTAAGTCCATGATATCAGGAAAATATTGTCCTCAGTTTTTGTCTAAATTTTGCCTAAAATTTGTTATTTCGTATTTATGTTGTTTATTTGTTTACATATTTCCCCTTTAGTCTTTAAAATATCAATATTTGCCCATAACTTCTTCTTTTTGTCTGTTTGATGTCATCATTTTAAAATTTTTAGATCAGATGACACTCAGTACTCAAGTAGCCTTCTAATCAGATACTTTTTACCCTTACTTGAGTAATAAACCCTATATCAGGAAAATATTGTCCTCGGTTTGTGTCCTTCCAGTGAGCTTTGCAGATGTGGGAAAATGTCATCAGGCAGTAATTTTTGTTAAATTCATAATTATTCTCGGAGAGAGACCAACTCTTATCTGCCCCTGGGAGCCCCATAATGCATAGTGTCATTTCAACATGGGGGTGTCCACGACACGGTTTATTTGCAGGTAGCGGCGCTGCGGTTGCTTTATATAGCGACTCGTTACATTCTCCCTCAACCCAAATCCTCAGATCACTCATTTGAGCTAAAGCGCTAACGTTAACTTGCCTTGCGTTGACTGTAGAGTTGTGGGTGATGGTCACGCAGATGTGTCATGAGATTTGAAGCGTTGCTGCCTTTCACAGACACTTTTTCTGCACGTGCTGCAAACAGGATAGCCGTCTTCTATCAACTGTCCCTCGGCATTCTTCAAATATCCAAAAAATGCCCGTACTTCCCACTTTGTCTTCTTTGAAGGATAATAAATGTCCTGAGCGCTGCCGTCTCCTCCTTTGGCCGTTATTTCAGTTTTAGCTTCAAGAAAGTTTTGGTTGTAAACAACAAAGTGCGCATGTGCCGCCGACAACTTCAGCAGATGATACGGTGGCTGGTAAGGGTCACCGCACCTACACCGCAGCCACGGTAATCCACCGAGATAATATATTTTTTAAAAAACAAGACAGTTATTATTATTGTCAACTTTTTACCACGGTTTACCGCTACACCGGTTACCGTGACAACCCTATGAACACCACATGGCTAGTTGTGTTACTTTTCAAGGCACATTTGTTTCCTTTTCTGGTTTTATTCCCATTGGCGTAGCTGTCTCCTGCCACGCTGCTGAATCCAGTTTAGCTTTGACCCGACTAACTGCCTTCAGCCTCAACCCACTCCAGAATTTACTGCAGGCATGGCGGTAATGCCAATCTATTGTGGTTACTCCATTCCCATCCGCCATGCGTCTGTTATTATCCTCCATTCCTAGGATTGGACTAATTTGTAGGAGTAGGCTTATGCTACGGCTTTATGAATGGGCTGATTTACACACTCCGCACCCACCAGCTTCCTTAGATTGCCACCAACACAGCTCTGTTTCTGGATTACAGATACGAATAAATTATAGACATGTGCACTGTTTCTATAGGAAAATGGTTTAGAAGCTGGTTTTACTTATCGTGTGTTACTTTTGACTGAAGTGGGAGCACACTATGTATGTATGAATGTGTACAGACAAGTCTCGTGCAGACAGCCAGACAGCTTGGAGTTAGTCTGACATAAGAGGGAGGGAAGGACGGGGGTTGGGAGGGGAAGTGGAGAGGAAAGCATCGGTAAAGTAGAATCCCAGAGCCTGATTACAAGACCTGCTCTCATCTGCCTGGAAAATGTGACTGGGCTGTGTGGAGGAGTTGATGGCCTCACATTCCAGTTCACATCCCAGATGATGACCATTGCAGAGAAACAAAACTGAAGACCTACCCTGGCTTTAATGTACTTTTCCCTTTGTGATTGTGATCTGTATGGACTGAAAATACTTTCATTCAATGTGCATTCAAGGGAAAATGAAGGAACAATTCATATCTAATTACTAGTACAAGCAGGGCCAGGGCCTTTGCAAACTTCAGTCCTCTACCATAACAACCACATCAATGTCAAATTGTTGGTGGTGCAAACACACCAGTTGCTCTGAACATATGTGGACCAAAGCATTATCGATATGAGTCCTTTTGGGGATATACTGTGGCTTCAAAGAATCAACATCCTCTTTGGTAAAACCATTTCTGTAACAATTTGTCTCAATTTTTTCAAGAAAGATTAACTGAGAAACCTTTTTATGCTTGTTGTTTTTGAAATATGATCAGTCACTCTGAGTTTAGCATGCAGGCTGAACATGAAAATAGTCTTCTGTCCCCATTCCTTGCATTAGCCATCGATAGAAAATAGACAAGCAAACACTTGGATTAGAAAAAGCTACATAGATCTACATCGCGCTTGTTGATTTTGCGTCCAGAAGAGAGCACAGTGTGTCTTGGTTAGTAGAAGCTAACTGTTAGCATTAGCAACTCCACAACATTGCAGAACTCCTTCAGGCTTGAGTTATTTGTGGAGGTAAAACATCAATGTTGCAAATGAAGCCAGTGATAGAGTTGTGTTGCTGTTAGCCTGGAGAGTGTGTGCTCTAAAGATTAAATTAGCCAAAGTTAGCTATGTCATCGTAGCAAAAAAGTACCACCTAACAGTTTTTTTGCAACTTTGTATGTCGAACAAAATCGAGGTAGTTCAAATCCAACTGTCTTTTTTCATGCTTTTCATTTTGCACTGCATGTTTGTCAGCTAATTTCTATGGTTTGTTGGTAGCTTAAATACCGTTAGCTGCAGCGCTGTTTAAAGAGAGTGAGGGTTAGGCTGACTTTTGTTCTCTTATTAAATCTGTTAGTTTGATTGGCTATACTGAAGCTCTTACATACATACTAGTGTCTCTGTTTGTTAATACGGGTCAGTGAAATGATTTAAAAGTGTACAGTTTAAAATAATAAATGTCTCAAAGTAAATACTGGGTAAAATATCAAGTTTTTCCAAATAAACAGGTTCAAGTCTAAGTCAATGTCACTGGAGTAAATATCCAAGTCAAGTCCAGGTCCTTGAATGTTTTTTCAAGTCTACTGTAAAGTCATAAAATGAATGACTGTAGTTTGAAGTCCACACCTCTGGATACCACCTTTGTATACCACCTCTATATACCACCTCTGTATACCACCTCCATATACCACCTCTGTATAGCACCTCTGTATAATGCCTCCATATACCACCTCTGCCACCTCTGTATACCACCTCTGTATACCACCTCTGTATGCCACCTCTGTATGCCACCTCCGTATAACACCTCTGTATACCACCTCTGTATACCACCTCTGTATACCACCTCCGTATACCACCTCTATATACCACCTCTATATACCACCTCTATATACCACCTCCATATATCACCTTTGTATATCACCTCTATATACCACCTCTGTATACCACCTCCATATACCACCTCTGTATAGCACCTCTGTATAATGCCTCCATATACCACCTCTGTATGCCACCTCTGTATAACACCTCTGTATAACACCTCTGTATACCACCTCTGTATACCACCTCCGTATACCACCTCTGTATACCACCTCTGTATACCACCTCTATATACCACCTCTATATACCACCTCCATATACCACCTCTACATACCACCTCTACATACCACCTCTATATACCACCTCTATATACCACCTCTATATACCACCTCTATTATACCACCTCCGTATGCCACCTCTGTATAACACCTCCGTATGCCACCTCTGTATAACACCTCCGTATGCCACCTCTGTATAACACCTCCGTATACCACCTCCGTATACCACCTCTGTATACCACCTTTGTATACCACCTCTATATACCACCTCTGGATACCAACTCTATATACCACCTTTGTATACCACCTCTATGTACCACCTCTGTATACACCTCTGTATACCACCTCTGGATACACCTCTGTATACCACCTTTATATACCACCTCTGGATACACCTCGGTATACTACGATTATATCCCACCACTGTGAACCACCATGCTACTTTCTTTGATTCCAGATTCAAATATTCTTCTTTATCACCAAGTTTTAACACTTTTCTAAGATCAGCTCAGTGTTTTGTGTGTAATGCACATTGAGAATCATCTGGCATCAGCACAATGTTTGTCATGTAATAATATTTAAGTTTTGGGGCTCATTAATCTGTTTCTAAACATTATGGGATCACATGTGATTACTGATGCCCCCCTCACACACACACACACACACACACACACACACACACACACACACACACACACACACACACACACACCATCCTTCACCCCTCCCAGCTGTCTTCAAGATGACTGCCACATGCTTCCTGTCCCCTTCATGGGTGCTTTCATTCAAGGTGTTGTTGTCTTCGATGAGCTAATTACGAGTCCACCAGCTCGAGGCTGACTCACTCTCTATCGTTGACAACACCATGCAATGAGTAATTTACACAGACGTGCACATAAACAAGGTTTGAGACAATAACACATGTTGTCACAGCAAATACGCACACCGGGTCATTAGCTCAGATGCAGACACCGACTCACATGCACTTCGCTGCAGCAGTGCCACAACACTCTGGCTTCCTGGCCTTTTAATCTGCCAAGAACCAGCGAACAGCTGCCGGCAAGTGGCAGTTGTGTGTCTGTGCGGCCAGGGAGATGAGAGTAGGAGGGGCGCTGCAGTCACAGACACATTTAGATATTCTACTTCTCTTTGTGGTAATGAGAAACTGCACTCTCAGCTGGTAAAACACAAAAGCAGCATCACTGTCTGTGTGACGGGTGGCTGACACCCCGCGCGCCTGTGAGTGTTTGTGTGTCTGGGTGTGAGCCGAGAGGGCTGTGATGGAGGACAAAACCCTCCGCTTTCTCTACAGCCAGCGCTGTAAAGGTAGGAGAGGACAGTGTGTGTGTGTGTGTGTGTGTGTGTGTGTGTGTGTGTGTGTGTTGTTTCCTAACTTATGAAAGCTTGCATGCGAGAGCATAGCATTAATCTGTCAGCTGTCAGCACTGATTCAGCTTATCACCTTTGTGTGTGTGTGTGTGTGTGTGTGTGTGTGTGTGTGTGTGTGTGTGTGTGTGTGTGTGTGCATGTTGGTCATTTTGGTTTTCCTTGTCCATAGCTGCTGAGTGTGTGTGTGTGTGTGTGTGTGTGTGTGTGTGTGTGTGTGTGTGTGTGTGCGCGTGTGTGTGTGTGTGTGTGTGTGTGTGTGTGTGTGTGTGTGTGTGTGTGTGTGTGTGTGTGTGTGTGTGTGGTTACTGAGTGCTCTCTATTAATTTGAGGCCAGACTGAAGGAGGCAGGAGGAAAATGAAAAGTGATAAGCAAGGATAAATGGCTGCCTCTGGAGATGTGTGTGAAAGATGATATCTGATCTCTGTCATACACACACACACACACACACACACACACACACACACACACACACACACACACACATTCTATTTGACTGAAAATAAAATGATGTTGCATGCACACACACACACACACACACACACACACACACACACACACACACGCACGCACACACACACACACACATGCTCAGATACGTGCTTGACAAAGTGGTGGGCGGGACATGGACTTTGTCCAAGACTCCAGGCTCAAGGTGTTTTAGGTGTACTGTGTCAGAAGACTTGTGAATGTATTTCTTACAAGAACAGAAATATTTATGTAATTTTGGATAAACGAGGCCTTTGAAGTTCTGACTTTCAAAGTAAATCAGCTGTAAATGCACAACTGATGATTAGATTCACGAAAATACATCTAAAGCTTAATCTTGTCCTTCTTCCTTCTCCCCCTGGCAGAGATCCGTGCCCAGCTGGTGGAGCAGCTCAAGTGTCTGGACCAGCAGTGTGAGCTGAGGGTGCAGCTGCTGCAAGACCTGCAGGACTTTTTTAGAAAGAAGGCAGAAATTGAAATGGACTACAGCCGGAACCTGGAGAAGCTGGGCGAGAGGTTCCTCACAAAGACGCGTGGCACCAAGGACCACCTGCTCAAGTAAGCATCAGTCACTGCCACGCTGATCTGCAGGTCAGAGCTGCAAATGGTTCTTCGAGGCCTGAAATGCTCATTTTCCCCCTTTCCTGGGAGATGAAAATGACCCAGCATTTGTGTTTGGTCTGTTCAGCAGCATCATGTTTCAGCCTGGTGGCTTCCTTCCTGAATAAAGGAGAAGTAGAGGCAGCGGGTGGGGAAATGAAACATAAGAATGGCACAAAAAGAGGTTACAGATGTCATAAATAGTGTGCAGAAACTGGACTTGAGTGACTCACAGCTTCCCAGTTTCATAAAGTGAGCCATGTGATCTATAGTATTTATACTTCATTATGAGCTGCTTTTCTAATATGATTCAAGTCGGCCCTTAAAACACACTTTTTCAGTATTGCCTTACCTCCGTGACACTTTACATGAAAATCCAGCACTGGGTTTATTTTTCTTAATTTAGTTTTTACGATTCAGTAGCTCACTTTTAACACCGTGCACCATCTTGTAGCTTTTTTGGTTTTATTTGTGCCATTTCAAATGGTTTTTATCGTTCGTCGCATTATTTTTATTTTTGATAGTGCTGTTTACTGTTCTCTTATTCTATTATTTTAGTAGGAATTTTTATCCTTTATTATTTATGCTATGTTTTTATGTATTTTACCTGCTTTCATTGTGTTTTGTTGATTTGTTCAAGCATTTGGCTTTTTTATGTACAGCACTTTCGTTAGCTGTCATGCTATTTTGAAATGGTGCTTTATATATAAATTGGTATGGTATGTGTTAAACAATTAATTGTGTGTGTGTGCGTGTGTGTGTGTATGTGTGTGTGTGTGTGTGTGTGTGTGTGTGTGTGTGTGTGTGTGTGTGTGTGTGTGTGTGTGTGTGTGTGTGTGTGTGTGTGTGTGTGAGAGTTTTTACAGAGTAATCTGCCAAAAACTGCCAGGTGGTGATTTTTGCTCTGACTGTTTTGTAGCATCTTGTCATGAATGAACCCTCTGCCAAGCAGGGATTGTGTCCAATCTATCTATCTATCTATCTATCTATCTATCTATCTATCTATCTATCTATCTATCTATCTATCTATCTATCTATCTATCTATCTATCTATCTATCTATCTATCTATCTATCTATCTATCTATCTATCTATCTATCTATCTATCTATCTATCTATCTATCTATCTATCTATCTATCATCTATCTATCTATCTATCTATCTATCTATCTATCTATCTATCTATCTATCTATCTATCTATCTATCATCTATCTATCTATCTATCTATCTATCTATCTATCTATCTATCTATCTATCTATCTATCTATCTATCTATCTATCATCTATCTATCTATCCAGCATTTTGTTCTTTGCAGTAGAGAACAGTCTGTTTCTCTGTGGGGAACTGCTAGCTAATCATAAACCACATGCACAAACAAATTTGGCAGAGCTGTTGCTGATAAGCAAAACCAGAGGTGACTTTCTAGTTGGATCATCTTACCTCTCTGCTCCTCGTTTTCTGTCTTAATAATAAGCAACTCGGATTGTGACTTTTTTTTTGAAAACCTGAACATCTCAGGGAATTTGCTAAGTAAGATAGATGCAGATCTTTTACTTGAAAGTGGATTTCAGACATTGTAGTTGTGTTTTAATATGAAAAGTTATAATTAGTCTATCTTGATGGCTTTCTGAATGGCATCCATGTGATAAAATGGCATTTGTATCTAACAGGACTGATAAGCTAATGGCTAGTTTGAACTGTGGCGCCGTTCTAAATAATTTCATGTGTCATAATTTCCATAGTGGTTTTGTGTGATTGTTTTTAAATAATTAATAATGAAACCTTAACTTTACGTGTAATTATGTGGTTATTTACAAGCCTATTAGCAGAAGGAACAAAAAAATTTAGCGTTTATGGTGCACCGGGGAGTCCAGCAGGGATTCCTGAAATACGAAACATTGACACTGAGTGTAAACGTTTAAAAAAATGTTCACAGGAATGAACATTTGGGAGTTTGGAGATGTTTTAAAGTGGCAGTAACTCACTCTTGGCTAGCTGTTAGCCTAGAGTTGTTTTGAGACCCCCGTGTTGCTGCTCTTCAGAGAATGTTCAACCAGGAAGGAAATGTACATTTGGCCCGCGTAAATACTCTTTCTCATAATTAGATTCACGTGTGTATGGAGGTCAAGGGTCACTGAGCTTACCAAACCAATTTTGAGTTCCATTAATTAGTTCTAAAGGTTTTGGAATCAGAAAAAAGACACCAGCAGCCAAATGTATGCACCTGTTTAATTTTGTTTAAACAATTATAGCACACTGTTTATAAATCCTATAAACGTCATTTCACTTCTCAAATTGCACTGTGTGTGTCTCCTAAATGATTTATTTAACTGAAAAGTTTTTTATCCCAACAATCAACAGTTAACACGGGAAAATCATGAAGATTCACAAGACTGCCCAAACTTTCACATCATACTGTATGGGTGTAAAATGTTGGGTATAAATCAGAGAGAGAGAGAGATTCTTGTTAAATAAAAATGTGTGTATTCAGCAATTAATCACTGATTCTTTAATTATTTCCACAATCTCATACATCTGCATTAAACAAAGAGCTGCACCAGAGGGTCGTGATAGGTGTGAGTCATCAGTAAATGCTTGCTAATCCAAGTAGTTGTGTTTGAAACCGTCTATTCAGCAAAAACAGTTTTTCTTATTAGCTTTTTATTTTAAAGTCATTATTTAGAATATTTAGAATACACAACTAATAAAAGAAGGTGATGGAATTGAGATGTTTACTTTAGTTTATCCCTCCTCAGGCTGTTTTTATAATGTCAAACCAGCTTCATTCCTTTTAACTGGTCTGATTTATAGAACTGTAAGGACTGGTCAGAGAACATTTAAATATTTTGTTTGGTATTCTGATTCATGAGAAAAAGTAGTACCGTGTTGCTCAGCACTACAGAGGGGGTATTTCGGTCTTCCAGAATTGCCAACGTTTCTGAGAAGGACTATGCCTTCCCCCTGACATCCCTCCTTCCTCTGTTTTCAGAGCTGTTCTTCTGCTGGGGTGGCTCGGTGGTGTTAAACTCACATTTGCAGTCTCACACTTGCACAGGCACAGTCTAGAAGGGGTCAATAGGTCCTCTAAACGAAACCCAGTGCCATGAGGCCTCACCCCTTCTAACACACACCCTCTGGCTCAGATCGATACAGAAACAGTTGAGAGCATGTGTCCGTGTGCACTGCATTCTGAGGGTGGGAATGGGATCGGGCTGGGGACAGAATAAATAGATGTAGCTGAGCTGATTGGCTGCTACTGTTTTTGCAACAGGTCTGTTCACATGCCACT